>NW_021941229.1:10994319-11294319 GCF_902148845.1 Salarias fasciatus | reverse complement strand
AGCCAGACAATGTTTTGATTACGTTACCACATATGAGAGATGTCTAATAGAAACGCTCCTTGATTGAGCTCTCACTGCAGCGGAGAAGCCCTGCCTCCATCAACGGGGTCAAGAACGAGACAGAATAAGCACTTCTTTCCCAGACATGGCAGGGACAGCGTGTTTTGTCATGACCAAACATGTTCCAGGCTGTGTTTACAGTCATCTGGCAGAGAACATTGGCTACATAACGGGGAGACGTACAGAGAGGTACAGTACATATCACAGCAAACAATGAGCTTTCACACACGCAAAGTATATAAACTAAACAGCCACTGACTGCATATAAATGCTGGAAACTGAATCCAAAGCTCCACGTGGAGCTCATTTATTTATTCCTCCAGGGCTGCATCATCTTGTTTTGTAACAGAAGAACATGAAATCTTCTTATTAAGGCTTTTTCTCTAATGTATAATGAGACAGCACTAGACCAACGTTTTTAAAGCTCTTCTTTTTTAAATCCCCAAATAAATATCATGAGATGAAAAATGCAGGGATTTATAGTACACGATGTGTATAGTTTAATCGTTTAGGATCAAGCCAGGAGTTTGATGAGTTCTCAGGTGTATTTTAACAAATCTTAATAACCTTCTTTTTCCTCTCAGAGAATTCAAACTGAAACTCTCATCATTTATGGATTCAGTTTACACTCAAGCTTTCAAATGATTTATCATTTTATTCTCTTTAATTTTAGTTGGGACTTATCTCAAAATATCTGAATATTTAACCTTAGTCCATATTTAAACTACTTTATATAAAATTCCAATCTGAGTAAAGAAAAAAAAGGAGGAAAGATACATTTTCTTAGTTCATATCTTTGGAGATGTGCCAGTAGATTCCTTTGAAAAGTCAAACACTAAGAGGCTCCTAAACTCCAGTCAGGGAAAAACTTTTTCTTAAAATCTTAAAAGTTTTTTCAACAGACCTTTGCCTAAACTTGAAATGCCATGGTACAGTCCGAGTGGCGGCCTATGAACATAGGTTACCATGGTTACTGAAGGACGGTGATGAGGATGTCTGGATGTCAGGATTATGAAGCCGTGCAATCTTTCATCTGTCACCTGGTGAGGCTGCAGCGCACTGTTTTATTCAGCAATTCAAGCTTTCATGGGTGTGAAGGGTCGAGCATCCTTAAATACACTGAAGACCATTCACATTTCAGCGGCTACAAAAACATATAGGATGAAGCCATTTCTGTTACTTTACAAGTTTACAATATCACTTTCACAAGGCCTGAAGATACAGGACACAAGGACACAAACATTGCTGCATCAGGAAGCATCACTTGCCAACTTCAGCACAATGCAAATGAGAAACATGATTTGGTCTAAATTTAGCACATAATTGGACAATGTGTGAATGCCAGGGGGCTTTAAATCTGAAATGATGGAAGGAAGCTATAAAGGCCGACAAAAGATGCTTTAGTTTTGACAACTGGAAAAAAAACAAGGTTTTAGTCAGACAAGTATTCAAACAAAAATCCATGTGTTTTTCATATTAGACTTCAAATTAAATGAAGCCTGTCCCAGCTGGCACTGGGCTGCAGGCAGAGACAGTTCAGTGCAACACAGACTGTAAACACACTGTATCATGAGTGTGTGTTGCAGCAACGGCTCCAGCAAAATGTTCAAGAGAAGTCTCCAGCACACACAGGGACTGTGGCATCGCCTCGGCAGCATGTGCACAAATCTACATCTCTCTCTCTCTCTCACACACACACACCTGTGCACACACAGTCACGATGAGGTCTTACCTCAGTTCAACACCTGAGTCTAGTCTTTCCCCCTTCAGCGCGCCCCAAAAAGAGCCGTCCCCTCAGCCGATATCGTCTCGATAAAACTCCTCTGTCTGCCTGGCAGTAACGATTCTTCGTCTCACCATCTATTTTCAGTCAATCTGCAACTCAATCTCAGAAACATTGCTCCCCACAGTTGGGTGGGCACAGCTTGGAGGGGTGGGGAAGGGTGTGGGGGGGCTTTTCTTTTTCTGCTGTCCATGGTGATGTGAGACAAGGCAAGGGGGGGGGGGGATTAAAGTGGCTCAGGACCGGTTCTTGAAATAGAAAACATACACCCTCCCTTCACAACACATACATGTGACCCTTCACAGGGGGGCATGCCAGCTGTGTGTGCAGCAGGAGTGTGTTGGGAAATCCCACTGGAGATCCTTCTTTCTGCATGCTGAAGAAAACAAACTTCGACAGGCCGAAGGTGCAGATCATCAGTTCAAGGACGTCCAATGTAGGACACGAGATTTCGACGACGAAACCCCCGTTTGAGAACGCGGCTTTGCGTGCTGCTGGTGTTACGTAACATGTTATGAAGGACACTGGACTGGTACATCCAGTACAGTGGGGGTCTCTGTCTGCTCGTGGGTGTCAGATTCTGCACAGAACTGATATATGTGATTATATGTTCTGTGCCACCTGCTGGCTTCAGCATGCGGCTGGAATATTTAAACACCAGGCTAAACACAGTGAGTTAAAAGCTCTGAAAACAGGCTCGAAACCCTTGATGTCAGACGCTATAAGTGGCTACGTGGAGATGCAATAACAGAGTCTGAGAAATACGTAATGAGCAAAGAAAACACTACAGGGCTTTCAGTTCGGTATCCAGCAAGATACACTCAAACACACAATGCTTCACACTAATGTGAGAATTTGATAGTATTGCTCAGTCAAGTTCTATCTTTCCACCCTGCCTTTTCATAACATCATCTATGTCCAGCTTTGTTAGCATCCTGACATGTTATCAAAGTCACTAATGAGGTCTGCTATGGATATGAGCCTTGTGGTCACTGTGTTTGTTTTTTGTCGCATTGTTCAATGTGTTGCAAATTCAGAATTTAGATTAGAGAATACACTTTTGTTTGGGTCTTGCTTTAGGAGAAGGAATAAATGTATTCCTCCAATTAAAAAGAAAAATAATTCAGCAGAATGGAGTCATGCTGCCTTGATATCACACAAATAACATCTGGATTCTAAATATAACTATAGGCAAAACCCAAGTACAGTACAGGACTGGACAATAATACATAACACAGTATTCATTAACTGAACAAATTAGGGGTAACACTTTATTTGAAGCCCCCCTGTATAACATATTATAAGTACATTTTTAAAGCATTACAATGCCATTATAACACATGTAGCTATAGTTATAAACATTCATAGATGATCACAATGCCAGGACCTAACCCTAACCCTAACCCTAATCCCATGCTGTATAGTGCTGTATAGTGAGTTATAAAGCATTATGATCATGTATGAGTGTTTATAACTACTTATATTGTGTTATACCGGGTGCTTAAAGTAAAGTGTTACCAAATTAGGCCTCCCAGTGCTAAAAGGCTGCTTTACAAATCCTCAAAAATAAACACAGAAATCAAATATTTGACTTGAGTAACAGAGTCTACCAAATTTATCAAATTATTGCAATAAAACTGTTTTACAACAACTGAAAAAGAGAGTCCAAGTGTTGAATAAGGAATTTTTCTATTCCTTCAAATATGTGATGCCTTGTCTTTCTGTACTTGACACCGACTGCTTGTTCAAATTAAAACTAACGGAACTGGTATTGCTCAAGCAGTATTACTGGTATACTGGTATAGCGTCTCAATGTCTATTTTTATTGTGTGTCACATGATAATAATGTGGCTGAAACTTGAGATGACGGTGAGGTTCGAGATGTGCGTCTCACTCAGGTTGCTGCTCCAATCTGCCAAAATCAACATGTGATCATTATTTTCCAGGAAACAAAAAACAATCCTTCTGTCAAGCTCCTGGATTTCACACTCATTGCTTCTACAAACACAACTCAAAACATAGAAATATAATTATAAAAGATAATAGTTTTTGACTGTAAACTTGAGGATTAAATCACAGAAACACTAGTGACAGACGCTTTGTCAGTCAAGCCTTAATAACTCTATTAAATCAACTAATCTGACAATAACAGAATAAAGTACACCTCATTGTTTGATTGTAGCAAATAGTAATTAAAAGTAGATTGCCTCAAAATCTTCAGGGAAATCAGTGCTGCAATCCAGCATCACTTAAGTGTTTTTTTTGTTTTTTTTGTTTTACCTGCTCCTTTTTCATTCATACTTTTAACAGAAGGCTGAATGTTTGCAGTAAAGCCGCTCCTATAAACTATTAGTATGCTGCGACTCCACATGGTGGTGAAAGACAAAGAGAGGGAGCGGTCCCTCGAGTGACGGGAGGACAAAAAGAGAAGCGGAGCTGAGACAGCGGAGGCCTCTGCTTAAGATGAGCTTAGCTCGATTCAGAAAGTCAGAGCACAGAGTCTGCTCATAAAGACACTTCAAAAGGAGACATCAAATCCTCACACAGCACTCCTCAATGCACTACCCTCATGTGGAGCTTCAGTTGCTTTCCAGTTCAAGGGCACCTTATTTTAAGAAGGAGAAAGTTATCTTCACAGAATTCTTTAAAAAAAAGAAGACTTCCTTCATCAGGATTCACCATTACAGAGTAGCACGACATGATCAGGAAGTGAACGTTGTACTATACAATCCAGCAATCCGGTGTTGCCGATCCCATCTCTCCACTGGCCGAGCGGCTCAGTGATTGATATGAGCGACTTCAGTTTACTTTTGCTTCAAGGCACAACACAACAAAAGCTGGAAAGCAAAGGGAGCGCTTGTGGACGGGATGATAATCTCTCAATGACATTAGACGAGCGCTGAGCGGCGACCCCCACAGAGGTGAGGACAGAGATCAAGTCCTGATGTGACCCCACGATAACCCCGAGTCCCCTTTCACCTCTGACACCCAGCGACAATCACTTCCTCCTAAAAGCAAACTTATCCTGGCGGTTCCTGCAAAGTGTGAGAGGAATGAGTGACAACTTTCTTCTTCGTGCTCTGCTGTGTGTGTGTGTGTGTGTGTGTGTGTGTGTGTGTGTGTGTCAGAGCTATCTGGACATGAATCGACCGAGATAGCGGATCATGTTTCACATGGAGGAGGCGTGCTAATGGATCCTTCACCTCTGGGGCCCTTCGGGGGATTTTCTGAGTGAGACAACCCGCGAGATTCATTTGAATTTCAGTTTGAGACACACCTGTTGGTGCAAACAGCAGAGTCAAGCCTGCACAGATCAGTGCTGACATGGGTGCAGGCACGTATGCGGAGCGGGGAATAGATCATCGCGCAGTTATTTGTGGACGGACCTAAGGGTCGTCTGGAAATAGGTTTGTCGCGCAACTGTAAATTGTGTGAGTCACGTTCAGGACCAGGCTGCAGCAGGGAAAGTTGGATTGTATCCATTACAGCATGTTCAGCGTGACCATCATAATCTTTACATGCATCGATTTTGTTTATTTTTTTAAAGCGAGAACGGTTTTAAATTATCCTTAATCATGGGGTCCTATTCTTTTGGTCTTCAAATTCACATGAGGAGGGGAGCACATAACAACAGGGTGCCTGGCATGTGGGCATAAGTGCCCTGTGCAGTCAGTTGCCAGTTATAAGTGAGCAGTTGCACACCCTCTTCCTTATTGAATCAAGTGATTACTCATTTGGGTTCCCACAGAAACAGAAAGCACATCTGCGTGCATTGGTCTGTAAATTCGTAAATGTTCACACAACTCTGAGCCTGCTGCAATCACACAGCAGCAGTAACAACATGAGCGGGCTGGCTGTGACACATGTAACCTGCTGAACAGAGATAGAACGAGTGGAATATTTCTGACTACAAAAGAAAAATAAACAAGAACCAGTCGCATTGTTATTTTTTTTGGTTGAGGAGAATAAAGATTACAGGCTACAAGTAGAGAGATAAAAGCAGTTAGTTGCGAGTTGTAAAGTCTACAGCTGTTGGAAGAAAAACACAGATTATTAATGATGTTTAGTTAAAACGATGACTTTAATTTGTCTTTTAAACATCATTAGATTGTAATTCAAAATGCTTGGTAGAGAATGAAAGCAGAAAAATACAACCACACTCCTACATCCACCATAAGTTTGCCAACTCCTCTTAACTCGTGTTCAAATGAGCTATTAGGTGAATTTATAATTATTTATCCACCATTAATGACAACATGTAAATCCTCCCTAAGAGTGCCGTATTCTAAAAGAGCTCCAAGATTATTGTCGCTCAGCTCTAATAAAACACTCTGTGCTTTTCTCCCAGTGGACAGAATTTAGTGGAAGCAGACATTATTCTCGACAGCTCGGAGGTTTCTAACACTCGCCCCATGCTGTGCCACAGCAGATAAAATGAATCATCGCAGGCACTGCCGGCACTTGTGCGTGCGCATGTGCGTGCACGTGTGTGGGTTTTGACAGAAACTTTTGTCATGGGGGAAAAAAAAAAAGGATATTAGGACTATCAGTGGCATGAAAGCCGTAAGCCTTGCAGCAGTGGAACGGGAGTACGCACAGCGACTTTCAGCTGCTGTCTCACCTCGGCGATGCAGCACCCGCATGTGTGTCGGTCTAAGTGTTTTTGGCATCCAGGGGAAGCGTGTGTGTGCTCAGTGTGTTGGCTTGCTGGCACGCAGGCATTTGTGTGTTTTTATGCATGCGTTTGTGGATTTTGCGTGTGTGTGTTTAGCTGTTTTGTCTACATGTGTCCTTCTGGCTTTGAGTGAGTGTGAGTGGGCACTCGGGTTGTTTTTACAAGGAACAACTCCGTTCTTGTGGGCACTGAACTGCCTACAACTGACACAATAAGCTTTACAAATCACTCTCCCTCTCACTCCAGCCTTTTACAAACTTCTGCCTGATCCCATCGCACCTCTCTACACAATGCTGCCATCCTTGGCCATGTCAGACCTTTTTGTTGTAGAATAATTAGACAATCTGGGTCTAAAAACAGTTCTTATTTTACTTTGGGTATGAAGTTTAGCATCAAAATGATTAATGAGCAATATACTCAAAAACTGTGTTTGCACAAAGTATTGAATAAACACTGTAACTGAAGCAGAGAAGTTGCAGTGTTTTCTAAATGCAGAAAATAAGAAGATATCAGACTGAGCATGAATCTGCTGAAACAATGTAGAGATCATCTCCCTTCTGGATAGAGCAGCATCTCTACAGCTGGTCTCTATATATGAGCCTGCAACCTTCTTACCTATTATTATTAAGGAAGCTTCTGTTATTTAATTGTAACTTTTTTTTTTCAACTTGTTCCTTTTTTAATCACAACTTTTCAAAAGAACTTACAGGAAAGCAAGGAAAAGAAGAACCTCTCTTGTCATTGGAAACTCCAGCAAAAGCCCATTAGTTCACTAAAATAAATAGAACATATTTCTTTGTGGTTCAATGTTCAGAATAAAAGAAGACATTCCAGGCTGAATCCAACTACAGTCGATGGCAGATCTGAAGTCTCAGCATTGAAAAAACATCTGAGAAGATAATGTACAAACTGACAGTTGATGATTTGCAGATGCAGTTTTCACAGTTCTTGTCGTGATTAATGGTTTAAAACATTTTCTCCCACAGATAATTGCATTAAGCAATGATCAATCAAGCTGGATTGTTTTACACATATGTTTTTTTATGCTTATTAAATATTAGTTTGTAACATTCCACAAAAACCATATGTTTGACTTCAATAATAACACAGACAATAAACATGCAGTGGAAACAAACAAACGCTCTTTTCAAAACTGTATGCTCTCATTTTTTAATTTGTTTGTCTGCGTTTTGCTTCCATCTTGACGACAAGAAAAAAGGTTAAGAATTTCAACACTGCCACTGTGAAATAAGCATTAATATATCTATGCATACCATTTTCCTGTCATTCATGGACAAACTGAAAAACAATTCCATTGTCCGTTAGTGTCCTTCGCTATTTAAACTAACCGGTCCTTTCCATTGTCTCATATGAGATAAAATAAAAATTCCTTTATCAAATACAGAGAGCACGCCGCCGTTTTTCCACTGCCCACTGACGTGTCCTTCAGCATTCCTTTGTAAAGACTCTCCATTGTCTTCCATATCACTTAGAGATGGATCAAGAAGTATTTCCAATGTCAAGACAGGAGCCAATCCAATGACTAATTCTCTCCATTATCGCCAAGTAATACATCACCGCTCTCAAAGTGTCCTCTCGTGTGCGCTACATGCAAATTAACTGAGCTGTAGTTCTTTTGTCAAATGGCACATAATCCTGCGGTGATTCAAACGGTCTTTTGGTGTCAAGCCGCCGCCGAATTCAGCGGCGTTATGATTAATTACATCCTGCAAGGCACTCAGTTGTATTTTCATTGTCCACCTTAAAGGAGATAATAGGATGATAAATCCACTCACGAGTCACCCGGCTTTTAACGGACTCCAGTCCTCACTCGGGTAGTCGTACATCACACAGGCGCAGGGTTCACAGCTATTTTTACAAGTAAACAGCTTGCTTAATGACAAAAGACGAGGAGTAACTGATTTAAAGTGTGCTTGTGCGGTGTTGGTGGTGATGGGAGTCTGGCTTGGTCTGATCCTGCTTGTGTATATGACCACATATACTTTTAACAATTTACTTTTTTTAAACTTTTTTTTTTTTTTTTTTAAGTGACTGAGGGAAACTCTGCAAAGCTCATTATCATTATCATATTTCTGAAGTTTTGGGTGTATATAGAAACTGCATGTTTCACAGGTGTGTGAGCAGAGACGAAAGTAGGTTTAATCACACAAAAGTGTCGTCACGCTTCACAGACATGCCACAGTGTGCATGTCTGTCCACAAACAGTGTTATGTTGCTGTAAGATCACACCGGCAGATGCAATTAAAACCCCGAAGGGATTATCTCCAGCTTTAAAATAAATGTGTGCCCCTGAGGTATTCAAACCACGACGTCTAGAACCTGCATCTGCAGGCTGTTCTATGAAACCTAAACCTCAAGCTACTGATCCCGTCCCTTATAGCGGCCACCCTCTGGAAGGCTCATCTCCTGTGTGGCCCCCCAACACAAGTCAGAACACACACACACACACACACACACACACACAAGCAGTATCATCACACAACATACTATAGTGTCAGTTCTCAAACGATTGCCTGCAGTATGTCTGAGAAAATAAGGGCGAACACAATACAAACCTTGAGAAAACTGTCTGGTTTTACACTTCCTCTAAACAGCCGAGCTTCACACCTGACATTGACGTCTGTCTAGACTCCACAATGCGCATAATGAAAACTTTAGAAGAATCAGATACTTGGGATCATATTAAGTCTTTCTTAATAGGATTGGTGGAAACAAAACAGACAAGAGGTCGCAATGATGAAACAAGTCCACCATGAAGTCTATGTGAAGATTTTGTGGAAAATATGAAATAATTCCTCCAAGGCTTCGTCAAGGAGTAGGTTATTATCGAACAAATGGAAAAAGGGCTGCAATTTTGAATTTCCTGCACTTTGAGTATTTTAATGTTTTAGGCTAGATGGTCCAAGTGAATCAATAATACTTTTTTTTTTTTCTTGCAATGTGCAGCACTTGTGATTTCTCAAGCTTTCGCTGGCTTGAAAATAAGCAAAGCCTCTTAATGAGGCTCCAGTGGTTGTAGGGGTCATTACATCAGTGCACTCAGCCATCATGGACTAGTCGGCTTTAAAAGCCTCATTGTGTTTATTCTCGCATGCAATTGCAAATACTATTCTTTCCAACTTTCCAACTGGTGGATTTATCAGTTCATAGTGCTTTTGAGGTCACGCTAAAACGAGACCCTCGTCTAAGAGGAAGTTAAAAGCTTTGAGGGAGGAGATGCTGCAGCCATATGACAGTTGGTGCAATTGTCTTTAGGGTTTTGTCATTTTGAGACAACTTCTCAGCTACAGCACCTGTTTAAACAAAATATAAATATAGTTTGTTTGTTATTTGTGGATAGTGTCTCGCTGACTGAACTCTTTCTTGTTGTAAGTTTGTGAGCATTTTGGCTTCAAGTGGTTTGGATTCAACTCGACCTTCACGTCCAAAAAGACTAAATAATGCGGCACACTAATGCATTCACAAAAGTAGGACACAAATACGTTACCACTGGCCACCAAACTAAATCAGTTATACTTTTGGCATACAAAAAAATTCCCATAATGCTCTCCCAAGATACCAGATTAACAAGAATGGGACAGCGGTTTAGGCAGATGTTTAAGCACTTTTAGATATGCAAAACCAGTGGTGGAGGGGGAAACTATGCTTAAGGCTGTTCCTGAGCGAAGGCATGAAATTAAATGTCTAAATCAAATGATTTTGTAGATTCAGAACAGCTTTTGAAAGAAGGAAGAGGAATCCAGCTCCAAAATTAATAGTTCTAATATGAAGTAAAGCAATTTTTATAAGTAATACTTAAAATACAAGGCCTATATACGATTTCCTCATAAGAACCTGAGGTTCTGGGTCTGACAAACCACAAGTGAAACACAGCTGAACAAAATCTGCACATTAGTTACACTTCTTTAAAAAAAAAAAAAAAAAAAAAAAAAAAAAAAAAAAAAAAAAAACAGGATGGGGTTGTGGTGGGTGGGTAGCTCTCTGAAACTCAGCCTAATTGCTACCTGGAGACAGCTTCAGCTGAAAAAAATCCTTTCCTCAATCCATTTGAGGGTTGATTGACATTAGAGAGCCTTAACGGTTCCCGCGGGACGCTACACACTGCTCTTTTGTGCCGCCATGTAACTATGATGTCATGCAGAGTGGCTGCAGCACAGGTCCATCAAAGACCGGCGCGGAGAAATGGACCTTTATTACTCCGACTTGGGGAAAAAAGGGGGGCCGAGGACCACTGTGCTCCTTCTCGCGCTCCCGTACTTTCTTTCTCTCCAGTGTGTTGTGTTTCAGTGTCCTAGCAACCCTCGCCTGAACACGACGTCCTCCGAAGTGGCGCATGACGTCGCCGCCACCGCCGCCGCTCATTCATACGCTACTAAGCCCATGTTCCATTTCTTGTAAAACATTTACACCTTTTTTTTTTCCTTTTCTTTTGCACACTGGTGTTCTTTGTGTGTGTCCAAAAACACTCAAGCTTTATGTTTTCTCTGCGTTTTTACTAAGACGCACTAGAGGCGTGTAGTTATTTTCGGGGATTGGTGCTCAGAACGGTGCGAGGCTCACGCCTGCAGCGGTTTGATGATAAAGAACCCTCAAACTTTTTCCCCCTGCAAAAAAAAAACAAAAACAAAAACAAAAAACAAAAAAACACACAAAACCAAATTCTAGCCAAGACAACTGTCGCCATTGTCATTGGAAGTGTTAAATGTGTTCCAGTCCTTTTTGCGTGTAATCCCTTCCAGCTGCTCGGGCGACTGGTGGCGTCTCTGATAGAGGGGATGGTCTGTGTTTGTCCCTGAGTTCAAGCCCTGCAGACATGACCGCTGATGAGCACTGCTGCGGCATTGTGACTCTGGAATTTAAAAAAAAAAAAACTTGAGATGGCGCGTTCAGCAGTGGTAAGAACCGCCAAACGAAAGACAAGGTTTGCGTTTGGCGTCTGCTGAGTCGCCAAGCGTTTGTGATCTTGTGCAACAAACGGGGCAGATAATTGGCACGCACTGATCGGACCTGACAGATGAAGAAAGTTTCTGATTTAAAGAAAAAGAAGAATGAAAGCCACCGCATGTCAATGTGTCCGGGATGTTTGGGACGGAGCTGAAGGGGAAGTACGGTTGTTGGAGATGTAAGAACTGGCGGATGATAAAGGACTGTCTCTCGCTTTACATGTGGTTTGGCTGTTGGAAGATGCAAGATTCCACTTAAGAATGGGACTTTTGTTCATGGTGTCCCCGGTTTTCATCGTCTTGTCATGTACAGCTTTGATGTACAAGACGGTTAAGCGTCGCTGTTTTTCATTTATGACCAGAAAATAAGCAGGTTGAGGGCGGAGCCCGAGTGGTCTCAGTCTGTATTATGACTTCCAGCTGACGTCTCTGTACAATACAAATGTTTTCTTGTTTCATTTCAAAGTCAGCAAAGCCTGTTGGCAAGGGTGGAAGTTTAACATTTTAAAAGGTAAAAAAAACATGTAATTGTAAGCATTAAGGAGAGCTTCCAGGGGATGAGCCTTTCAATCATCAAACCATTATCATCAACACTTCTTCATCAACAGAATAGGATTTCTTATTTGAAGAATAGGACATTTTAACTGCTTCAGCAGTCTTAAAGCACTTTACCCTGCCAGTAGCAGTAGTAACAGTGCTGCATTCACATGTCACAATTTACAAAAATGTAACAAAAAACAAGGCTTCAACTGCTGATTAACATGATTCTGACAATGTTTTTTAAAAAAAATTGATTAAAAGTCAATGTGTGTCTATCTTAATGGTTAAGATGTAGTTTGAAATATTTTGCTGTGTTCTAACTATCAGTTCAAATGCAGATAACACAAGCTGTTGATGTAAAAACCAAAAGAAATCTGAATTTACAATGACTTGTTGCAGCTGGGACATCTAAGAAGAACGTGGTGATAATGAAGACTTGAGCAGAAAACTGAAAGGAACAAGTCAAAATGAATGAGAATGGAGGTTAAATCAAATTTGGCCAAAGTTAAGAAAGAATGAGAAGAAAGTTGAAAAATCATTCATTCAGCAAAAATAATAATAATAATAAAAAAAAAAAATAAAACATTATGAGGCAATAAAAATGCAATAAAAAAAAGAAACAGCAAGCATTGCTGTAGTAGCACAAAAATGCTTCTCTTTTCTCCCCAAAGAAACTAAATTTGGTCTCTGAAGAGTTGGTTTTACACTATTGTAGCCTCACTTTTTCAAACCGTAATAAGCATTAGTTTTTTCTATTTTTAGAATCGGGGTGGGGGAGTTGGGGCGGGGTGGATGTGAGAGAGCGGCTCAGAGGTTAAAGATGGTGGCACTTCCCTGTGGTCGTGAGGCGCGGCGCTTGTGATGAGACGTGATTTGAGTCAGGCGGCGTGTGCCACTTGCTCTTAACACTCGGCTGACTTGCCCTCCCCCTTTTTTTTTCTCCCCCCTTCTTCTGGAGCAGTTAACTGGAACGAGGTCACGGCTGAGCCTCTTCTTTATTTCACCCCCTATTACAAAATGCTGGGCGCACACACACATACTGTATAGACCCTGAACACACAGGACGCATAACATAGCGCCTTCTCCTGATCCCACAAATCCAACACAAAAAAGTTAAGTCGATGTTAAAAAAAATTAAATAAAAAATGCTCAACATACAGAAAGACTACACATAACTTTTACTTGTTTACTTTGATACACAAACTTAATCATTAGCAATGGCAGATATATGGATTCAACTTCTATCATATTAAGCCAGAGACTGAATTTCTTTCCTTTTTATAAGTTCGTGTAATTTTAATCACTCTGAAATTTGTCGTAAAATGTGTCTAATTTTAACAATATGAGAATTAGAGTACAAACATCTGTGGCAATTCACTTTCCCTCCCTACACTGAAAGGACAAATAATTGAAAAACATCCTTAAGTCCTGTAACAGTAGTCGTAAAAGTGCAAATACGATGCAAACTTTGACAGTGTAACACATTTATAACCCACCTGTATGGGTTTACTGGACAAGGTGAAGCCCGACAACTAATGCAGAAACAGAAATTGCTACTGCTACACTGCATTTCTAACGCCACCTGTTTGTACAGATTTAAAATAATCCTTCTCTATCATACACTGAAAACCCTTCATAACACAAGCTTACGACATGCTGTAATTACTGGAGACACAATATTAAAACTGTCACTGCCAAGAGAAACAGATGTTACCTGCTATTTATACAGCTACTCAAGAAGAAAGGAATGGCCAGGAGGCATTTGGGATGAACTGAGAAAAGAGAGAAAACATGCCTGCACATAACACTTTCCATGAAATCCGTGCTAAATTTGTACTTTTACAATGTTATAAAATCGCTAAAACTCCTGTGAGGAGGAATTCAAAGGATTCAGGCCGAGCTGAATCATCCACACCGCGCTAATGATGAAACATCCAACCTGCGCAGGAAGTGTGGCACTGCGGGACAGAAGTAGCAGCGGGGATGAAGGTGCTGGATTTATAAAGTGCAGGAGAATCAGAATGATGAGGATGGGTGGGGGTGGGGTTGGGGGGCTTTCGAGCAATAAAAGATTCTGGCCGCTTTCTCAAAGTGCCCTTAATCCACTCTTAACTCCATTACATTTGGGACACTTTCGTTAGGAAGGCGCAGATAAGCTCAACAATGACGAGGGGAGCCCATCCCGAGCGGCGACGTCCTTTAACACAATTATCAACAAACACAAAAAAAAAAAAAAAAAAAGAGCAACAACTGAGTTTTGAAGAGGGGGGAAAACAATTTCAATTTTAGATATGGCTCCAGACGGAAAACTGGGCCACTGCGAGCTTTGATGTCTTAATTGTGCGTGTGTGTGTGTGAGTGAGTGTGTGTGTGTGTGTGTGTGTGTGTGTGTGTGTGTGTGTGTGTGTGTGTGTGTGTGTGTTTTTAAGCCAGAGAAAGCGAGGCTTATTGATGGAACAAAAACGACAGGGAGAAAGAGAGAGAGTGAGAGAAAGGAAAAGAGGGAGAATGAAGATGATGTGACTGAGACAAGGCATAAAAACAAGAAGGGGGAAAAAAAAGGAGAGAAAAGAGGACAGCTGGAGAGCGCAGACGACTGAAGTGAGGGAGAAGGAAGCGAGATATGGTTGGAGAGAGTGACAAATATGCCAGGGATAAAGAGGGAAGAGTGACAGAGCTGAAGTGCTGTGGAATCCCGGCTGAATAGGCCTTGATTAACTGTGCCACCGGGGTCAGAGCAGGGCCTCCGTCTGCTGGGGCCTGGCTTAGGAAAATTATACCAGTGTGTGTGTGTGTGTGTGTGTGTGTGTGTCTGTGTGCATGTGAGTGTTTGAGAGTGTAAGTGACTGTAATTTGCACTTCTGAAGCATGAGAGTGCCGTCTGTAAGACATGATACAAAACTGGTTGCTGGCTGCTTTGCTGGGCAGCTTGTGTTTCCCTGTGATCACACACGCACTCACACACACATACACGCACGCATACAAACCAGGATCAAAAGCATGGAGGCTGCCAAGCCAGAACATTTTGGGTTTCTGAATGTAGTAAAGTCAGAGTTTAAGCTTGTTATCACAACCTGTGTCACTGTCCATGTACCTGTGGCTCAGGCAGTGGAGAGGACTTAGATTCCCCAACATGTCCAATTTTCCCATGAGACACCCTTAAGTCATAATAAGCTATAAAAAAAAAAAAAAAAAGTCTATTAAAACCATGGTAATTTACCAACCATGTACCAAACCTTTCTCTTCAGAGCTTTTCACCCCTTTCCAAAACATTAGATCTCCAAAAAGACGACCTCAATTTGTGGATGTATTCAAACAGGTGAAACAAGAGGTAAATTCACTTGACAGTTCAAGCCGAGGTTCTTTACACCTTTTAAAATTTGAAAAGGAAAACATGTAAGAATTATTTTTTGTCAGAGAATTTTACGAAATAGATGTTCTGCTGAATCTCACAATTAGTCAGTCTGGATAGGGTATTTTTATTCATTATGTGATTCATTGCTTAATTTACATTTTCTTAGACACTTTAGCTATAAACTTCAGCCAAGTTAAAAAAGCAAAACTATTTCACTATGCGCACAAAAGAACTTTCGAAAATTCGTATGAGTGAGCCTTTATAGATATCAAAACACACCATACATTAGTAACACACTGCGCCGGTGGATATCACAAAGTCGCACTTTAATGTCCACTATCTGTATCGTACGTACAGCGCTCGTAGTCCAGCTCGTGATGAATGGGGCCCCATTTATAAGCCCCACAGACCTGCCACCAGAGCCCCAGGTCTGTACATATTACTGCTTCATGTATTATAAATGTGCACGTCCGCTTGTGCATACACATATAATGGCTGCGGTCGTGAAATATGAATGCATTTATCTGCAAACTTGGCGATTTTTCTTGATCTACACACAGCGAGTGAGTAACCTTGAAGACATGAAACCTGAATAACCCCTCATGTGTCAACATGTGTATCCAGCTGCAAACATCTGCGAATGTAGACTTGTGTGTGTGTGTACCGTATGTGTTCTTGTTCTTCTATAGATGTGGGGACCTTGATTTGAAAACGCATGTCAAAAATGACATTTTGAGTTAAAGATATGTTTGAAGTTTGGTTCAAGGAATGGTGACCAGAGACGACTTTGGAAACATCTCGTGCGGGTCTGTCAGTGCCTCACCTGGGGGCTGACGCTGGGGCCGTAGCCCATTCCCGGTGAGTTCATGGAGTGGGGCCCCATGGGTGAGCTGATGACAGAAAAAGGTGAGGCCAGGCCATTCATGGGTGAACTCAGCGTGCTGATTGGTGAGTGCAGAGACCCGGAGGGACCCATGGACGTCGGGCTGAGCAGGGACGGGTGCATTCCCCGGTGGGAGGTGGGCGAGCCCAGAGGCGAGGAGGTCACTTGGCCTGACGAATCTGTTAGGGATCAACAGAAGAGAGCGTTCTAAGAAAAACAGGCCTTCTATCATGATGATGGAAGTGCTAAAAAGCGGCATATTTTTCTTGTGATGTACAGAATAAAAACCAGGCCTACTTAAAAACATCAAACACTTCACACATTAGGATTTTCACACTTGAGCTAATTTGTGTTTTTCCCCCACCAGGGATTGTTGCGTTGGCACCGAAAGGCGAGCACATCTGCTGAAGTGTGAAAGCAGTTGTTGAAACTGACCACCATCCAGGAAAATGGACAATTCAGCATAAAAACACCCACAGACAATAAAATGCAATGTAGCTCGTAGTGGGAAAAACAGCAGCACTGATTTGTTGAGGCGGACTCTGTCGGCAGAGTTGTTCTGTTGTACTCCGGCAGAATGCTTCTGTCCCTCAAACTTGAAAAGTGCTTCCCTCAGGGATGCTGGAGGTCAGGATGTACAATATATCTATAATGCATGCGGCCGATGAGTGGAGTAGTGGGCCCCGGAGAACGGGGGGGAAAAACACGACCTTGCGCCTCTGCCGAGGAGAAACTCGGAGCGGTGCTGAAATCGGAGAGCTATAAGGATAAGGTCAGATGTACGGGAGCTCATCTGCTCTTTCTGCCTTTCTTCTCCCCCCCAGGTTTACTCCCAGGCTTCGCCCGGGCTAAGCGGGCTATCTTCCCATCAGCTGTCAACACGGAGGATATGAGGCAAACAGGAGCAGAGAGGTGGTGGCATACAGCGGTGTGTCACGCAGACTTTGGATTGTATGTGCAGTGATAACAGGTCCCTCCCTCCTGTCTCGTCTTTCAACACTGTCGTTCGCTCTTTCTCTCCACGTACGACGGCGTCTGTTCTTGCCTCTATCCACCTTTTCCTCCTCTGACTCACTGCGCCTTATAAACTACCATAAGAGGAACCTCTCCTCTGATGAACTTCTGGTTTACTTGGGTTCAAGTGTATGGATGTCTCCTAAAGAGAGCACGGCAGGTTTTCAGGTTATCTACTTAATAAGGACAGTTCATCTCACCACTGTATCACAACTGTAACCTGGAGGAGTTCATATCATCTGCAAATACAACTTGAGTCATAATGAAGCAGGTAAAGCTACCTCACACCTAAACACACGACTGACTGTGTATTCAGCTTCAGAGAGACACACAAGAAGTCGCTGCATGTGGATGATCACTGATGTAACCTTAAGTAGTCGCTCAGTAATGGACGTGCGTCACTGCGTCAGCCCCTTTTAAACCAGTGACACAGCAGCTTTGTATCTTTTCACTGTGGTTCTGGTTCCACATTCAAGGATTTACTTGCTTTAAAAAGCAACAGAAGCATTAAAACTGCTTAATACTGTTATGGCTAAACTTCGAAACTAATGCGTCACTTAAATGCATGCTGAATCATGGTGGTTAGACAATTGCTTTTCATTAAAAATATTCATAAAAAAAGAAATTATGTATAAATTGAAAAAAAAAAAAAACAAACTTTTATTTGATAAGAAAACTTTAATTTCACCTCTTTTCTTAATGTCCTTTTCTGACCTCAGAGTTCCTTTCTCTCTGCTCTCGGTGGCCACTTGTTGGAATAAGCAGCAGTGAGCTTGTTTGCCGCACTCCCACATTAACAAAGGTTTGTTTCCACACAGCAGAGTCAAAACTGGCGGACGGTTCAAGTTCAGTTCCTGTACTACTACTGCTTTTATTTTTAAAAAATCTGTGTGTGTTCCCTCTTTTTGTGAGAAAATGCCTTGTTAAGGGAGCAGAGAGAGGGCGATTCTTCCCATCTTTCTCCCTGTATCAGCAGTCCTCTGAACCTCACTGCCAGCTGAGCCAAGCCAAACACTTCTTGCACATCCTGCTTGCCTCGTGAGCACTTCCTTTAAGGACACACACACACACACACGCATGCACGCACACACACACATTCCCTATCCTCTGGAAAACAAACAAACATCCTTCTTAATAAAGGGCTAACAACGGCTCTGCATCGAGCTGCATTAGTTCAGTGTTTAATCCCCTGACTGATACCCCCTGAGCTTCTATCCCTCTGATTACATTTTTTTCCTAAAATGCGCCCACACACATAATTCCTGAAAAAAAAATATATAAATAAGAAAGCTCTCCCCAAGCCAGCAATTCCCATAACCCTTTCTCCAATTGGGTTTTAATTCAGGCAGATAAAGCGGGCTGCAGTATTAGGGTTGCCAATCTGCCATTGTCGGTCTCAGCAGGAGGGAGCAGCTCAGCTGACAAGAGTCCCAGCAAGGCCCCACCTCCAGGGGGGGGGATGACAGAGACAGGCTGGGAGGTAGATCACACTGTTTACATCTCTTTCCCCCCTTTCATTCTCCTGTTCTGCCTCCTTTTTTTTTTTTTTTTTTTTTTTTGGGAGAGAGGCGACAACCGGAGCAGAACAACTCACTCTCTGTAACGTTCTTTGTCCACATGACCGAGAGGCGAGCTATGCAGCTATGTGGTCATACTGTGCGTGGATGGTCTTGTTTAGGCAAAACTCCCAGAATGTAAGGATGTGTGTGTGTGCGTGTGTGTGTTGAAGCTGGGTTGCCAGTGTAGGATTACAGCAGGATGAAAAGGACTGTCCTAATCCTCCCTGGAGAGGAGAGTAGAAGAGAAGAGGAAAAGAGAGGAAAGGATAGGAAACTGAAGAAAGTAGAGTTTCCACCAGTGAAGTAGTAATAGGCCTGATTTACATGTGCCCTTGTCATTTTTTAATCATCATTTTGAATGTGCAGGTGCATTTCAAAAAAGTGAATGCCATTGAACAGCCCATTATTTTGGGCTATACTCCTGTTTCACAGGCAAAATTTCTCTGTGGATTTTTTTTTTATTTTTATTTTTTTGGCTTTTTAAGATGAATGAATGTTCTACAATAAATGTAGGGACTCATCTTAGATACACAATTTCTGAGGGACTCCAAATGAATATAATTTGTTTTACATATACAGTATATAAATATACACAAAAAACAACCCAGTATTGTGCATGAAAGTGTCAGTCGATGCGTACTTGGTGCCAGAAAATTAGTGGCACAGGTTTAGGGGCGGCTGTAGCTCGGTTGGTAGAGAGGTCATCTCACAACACACACGCACGCGTTTGCTTGATTCTCCATTATGCCGAAGTGTCCTTCGATTGAGCGCCTTGCATGAAACATGGTGAGTGAATGTGTATGCGAAATGCAATGTAAAGCGCTTTGGCTTCTGTTCAAGCAGTGTAAAAATCACTATATAAATGTAGTCAATTTAACATTTCCCTGTGAAAATGCCTATAATAGCAGGAAGAATCTAAAGGTTATTTACATATTGGAAAATTCTGTTATACTGTATATTCATGCATACATATATCTCAGAACATACAATAAAAAAACTTCATTCATTGTGACCGCCCACGATGGAAATATATCAAAGAAAACTATGCAAAGGAAAATAAAAGACAGACCAAGGACAACAAGGAGGAGTATAAAAGAGCTTAAAAAAATCAACCCTACTGTCTGTAACTTTCATGACAACCTGTTGAATTTGGATTGGAAACAAGTATTGCAAGCAGCCTCGATAAAACACCACAATCTCTGGCAACAGTTTGCGGCTACCTGCAAAGAGGATGAAATAAACACAGCCAGATTAGATAAAAGTGTGTTTAAAGCACATCGGAGAGCGAGGCCAGGGTGTGGGGGGAATAAAAATTATCCAAGCGTCCAAGAAATGAGTGGCAGCTATCCAGGTTCCCTTGGTGTCACTGTAACAAAAAGGCTGAGTCAATATAAATAAGAGCTAAAATGTTGTAATGAGTGTTTCAGGCCTCGGACTTTCAATCAGTCTAGACGGCTGGGCACACAAAAACACAACTGACAGCTACAAATAAGCAAATTAGGGCCCATCTTAGTGACAGGCACAGACTGAGTCCTCCACTTATCACCTCAGAGCTCCATTCAAGCGTCTCCTATTTCGAAACAATGCCTCCCACCCTTTCGAGGCTATCTCTCGCTTTGCCTCCCTTGCCTTTTTGTTCTGCCGTTGGGTGCGATTACACAGAGGAAATTTGCCAATCTAAGCTGTGGATGTTGCTGGCTGCGGAGCTCTGAATGTGACAAACGGATGATTCAGATGAGAATGGATGACGGGATGAAAAGAGACGGCCCTTCAGCAGAAAACCTGCCAGCATGTGGCATTTCTTCACATGCTGGAAACAACCTGTTTACATTTTCTGACAGGTGAACTGCCGCAGATGTGATTAATGGCAACCCTTTCCAGACAAAAAAAATTACACCATCCGTCATTTGTCTAGTAGCAAAGTTGGAAAGAGTGCAAAGTGTGTTTGGCCTGAAAGTGAAAGGAATGTTCGAAGCCGCATGTGAAGGTGGGATTGATGGTGTGTCATCAACACGTCTGCGCAGGGCGACGATGCACTGAAGCATACCTTAAAATATATATATATATTTTTTTATGTGTTTGTGTGACATTGGTAGACTAAGATCGTGTCTTCTTGGAGAGATCTTGGCTATTTGCTGTGATTATTTGTGATGTTGTGGTCTCTCGTTAAACTGACACTGCATATTTGTTGGAAGAAGATGCTCTGCACCAAAGAAAACTAGAGACATTTGAAATATTAAACAAGAAATGATCCTGTGGTAAGAGCTACCAGGCTGCGAGGCTCCGTATTAACAGAGACCTTGTGTTTTTCAGCTCTGGCTTATTTTCTCTGGCAAATCTAGTGAGACGGGAACAATATGGAGAGACATGTTTGGTCAGTTAAACTGAAAAAAAAAAAGCTCTGGTTTGGAGAAGAGGCTCCTTGTTGCCCAAAAACACCTAATTTACAACCTCAACTGTCCTCAACATAACTAAAATCTTCCTGTTTAAGAAAAAATATGCCATATTTCAATGTAATGTCAAAACTTTATATAATCACCTTAATGTTAACTGAATAAAAATAAAATTGCACAATTAAATCAAATACATAAAAGTATGTATATATATATATATATATATATACATATGTATGTATAAACTATGTCCTGATAGAGAGGAATGAATTTAAGTTTGCTTCTATTAGTCATGTAATGAACTAACTCTGTGAACTTCATGATGACACAGGAATCACTGATCCTCACATTAAGAGTCAAAAGGCGACAAGTGAGTCAGCGAGTTGCTGAGCCAACCTCGCCGGTTGCACTCCCAACCAACCCATGAGCTCGCCGCGTTGCCTCCGCCACCAGCGAGAGATGATGCATTATAGATGGAAAACTGCACCGCTACACCCCTACACAGTCTGAGCCGCGGTGAGTCGGTGAGACGGATTAAAAGTGTCTTTTCCTTTTTCTCTCCAGCCCATAGTCTCACCAGACACGTTGGTGGCTTCGTGCGTTTTTGCCCTCTCAGTGTCTCTTTTCACCTCTCGCTTGACTCACAACCTGTTTGTCCTCCCCATTTTTTTTTTTTTTTCCTAAAACACATTTACAGGCAGACAGATGCTCATTTTTTTAACTTCATGTCTAACTCTCCTCCTCTATTATTCATCCACTAGTGCCACAGAGGAGATTTAGCAGCAGTCAAGGGCGTGGGATGCAGCAAAAACAGAAAGCGAGAGCTCGTAAATCTCAGTAAATCACACACTTTATGTCCAGGTGAAATTAAATGTGTTTGATCATGATGAGTTGAACTGACTGTTAATGAGCAGAAATTGTAAAGCGGTGTGAGTCAATGGGAGACTTTGCTCAGTAAAGGATGCAGCAGCACTGCATTAGGTTAATACCCCCATAGCATCGGCCCATCCAATTCTGCATCCTCCAGGGACTTTCTTAGATCTTTCACTCCGGCACAGACAAACAAAAACAAAATATCCAGATGGGCTCGGAGAAAATCCCCTCACAGACAATACATTTTCTATACCACCCTGCTGGCAGTGGCTCAGGCGAGGCATGAGGGCATTGGTGAGACGGCAGCCAGGAAAAAAAACAAAAAACAAAAAAAAACATTCATTGTGCGAATCAACTTTGGCGTAAATTAAACCAACGTGCGTCACTCGCACCTACATATAAGCAAACCCCGGTTCCTCAGAGAGCAGAAGAACTGGATGACATCGCAGCCTGTCAACAATCACACAGTATTTTCTCCCCCTCCTCCTCCTCCTCCTCCACCTCCTCCTGCTGATTTGAGGCAACAAGCGGATCTTTCATTATTCACAGGGACATTTTAGGGGAGAGGCAGGTGAGTCACTTTTCTGAAGTGCACAGCCCGATCGTCATTAGCATTTCCCTGGATGTGCTCGGAGGAAGAAGAGAGGAGATTGGAGGAGGGTTCAACCGAAAACCCAAGAGATTTAGTGAATTTTGAAAGAGGGAAAAATGAGCCCAAAATAACACAAGTGCTGGCGTAACAGCTTCATTTCTGCTGCTTTTATTGATGTCCTCATCACCAAGACAACGCCAGGCTGATAATCTACTCAATCTCCCATGAATCTGTATGAGTACCAGTGTGTGTGTGTGTGTGTGTGTGTGTGTGTGTGTGTGTGTGTGTGTGTGTGTGTGTCCAATAATTAGTTACAAACCTATCCTATGCAGTTTCAGACTTTCTATTGAAGCTTATGGATGTGTGTGTGTGTGTGTGTGTGTGTGTGTGTGTGTGTGTGTGTGTGCGCGCGCACATGGATGTTTGCTCATTAATCAATGTCTGTCTACTGGTTTTTCCTTTACGTAAACAAAATTATCTGCTCCTTTCAGTCTGGGGTCTAAAGTGTAAATATGCGAGTCTGATGTGTTTACAGGAGACTGTGGTGGGAGTGTGTGTGTGTTTATGATGGAAGATAATGTACAGAGCGGGTTCATAATTGGCTGATGACATGACAACAGGTGATATAAAACATGCTGTTCTGCACTGCACTTTGAAAAACATGGACTAAAGTGCTCGAATTTAATTAGCTTGTAAAGACTAAAAAAAAGATCTACAGACCACATCTTCACAAAGGCTCACTATGAAACACACACATGCTCAGTTTTTAAAGATTTTCTCTTTTCAATGATAAATAAACAGAAAAAGCATGCCAATGTTTAGTATTTCCACTCTGTTAAATTACTTTGATTACTTACAGCAAATGCTGCCTACACAAAATGGGATTCAACACTGCAGTGTCAGGTTATAAGGATATGCAGTGTCAACAACAGTAATGTGTCCCATAAGATGCCATTACTCCCATTTTAAATGTTTTGTTGGAGCATACTGGTCAGCAATGTCACATCAGCAGACATTTTTTTCCCAAAAAAGAACATTTAAAAGTGGATTTTCCCATCTGCATGTTGCTCAGCTCACCTCTCATCATCCAAAGACACCACTGAATCAAAGGTAAATGATAATAACCGTGCGTGGGTGTGCTTTCAGCTCTCTGTTCATCATTTCACCGAGCGCCGGCTGAAATAAGTTCTTGCAACTCAAATCGGAATTAAGTAGATATTGAAAAAAAAAATAAACAAATGGAAGAAACCATTAACAGAAAATAACATTGAACATATAAATAGAAGTGACTAAAATGGTAAGTGCATATTACCTATATCACGCTTCTCTAGTGCTTCAATGGCGACAGTCTTTGTTCGCCACATTTACCCACACACACTTCCTCTGTTTACACTGGCTGTGCAGAATCAACAGAAAAATGCTCTTTCGAATATATTTATTTCAAATCAAATGGAATCAAAATTAATTTGTAAAGCACTTTTCGTGCATAATGCAACACAAAGTTCTGCACTGATTTATGTCATTAACTAATATGTGAGGTACAAATGGTAACAAAATGAGGTGGAATCTATCACCAGTATCAGATTTTATAGTCAGTTATCTGCTGTTTTTTTTTTCTAATGTCATTGGAGAACACCCCTACAATCTGTTTCTTTTTAATCTTTGAAGTTCCTTTCAATATCATAACAATTATGGCAATTGATGTTGATCTCACCTGCCAACATTTGAGTTATTTTACAGACGACTGAAAAGTGTACATCCGCATGTGTCTCAGTTCGTCATAATTGAAAAAGCAACTCTGTGTCACGCCGTGCTTTGCGGTTTCTCTTTGGACATCTATATTGATTTAAAGAGTCGGGAGGGAAACACAACAAATGAGACAATAAAAAATAACAACAAGCTCTTTTCTTCCTGAATTATTTCCTGGATTCCTACTAAAGAGTTATTTTGGTCCCCAAATTGTGTGCATGGTATTTGTGCTATCAGTCAGACAGCCTGGCTGCATTGACTCTATGGAACAGATGGAGGCTCGGAGAGTTGACGTCTCCATTTTAGTGCAATTTAGTGAGTTTGTCTTGCTTTGTCAGAATATCTTATTATTACAGCCTGGCACCGATGGGGAAAAATGTGCCTTTCAATGTATTTTGATGCAAAAATAATACACACAAGATGAAAGAAGTAGCAGGTAGAAGTGTCTCATCAGCATCTCTAAATCGGAACAAAGCAAAGCACTTCACAGCCTTATTAGAGGCTGTTTGACACACACACACACACACACAAAAAATGCCTTTTATTGTGTTGTTTCTTCCCTGTGGTGTTTGTACTTTTTATAATCCCAGTTAAATTTAAAATACACAACAGGAGAAAAGAACGCACCATGTTTATGAGTGTTTTTCCTTTCTCTCGCCTTACTTTTAATCTTACATCCTCATTACAGCAAGCGAGGAATGAGGAAGCTGCGGAGAGCCGCATAAGTGACGAGGACTTTTTAGCAGCGAATCCTGTCGAGACGAGGCGTGATCAGACGGAGCAGCTGCAGCTACGTCGGTCTCTCTGTGACAGCTCCAATCAAAAGCACCCAAATCCTCTGTGTCCTATCTGCTGTCATTCGTGAACCAACTTGTAGATTAAAAGAGCAAAATGTAAGAGCAACAGAAAATAAATAAATAAATAAATAACAGCCTTAATGTGGGATAAGAGGCAGAAAAGAACCATAACAGGCCACCCATAATTTCACAGTAGGTGGGCCGCTAACAGCCATCATTTGATACACTGTGTTGATATAACCCGATTCTTTTTGCCTGCTGAAACAACTGCCCTCATTACAGACTTAATTCTTCCCCTCCCACCTCCCGCTTCACTCTCCTCTGTCTCTCGTGGGCTTGATTTTTACTCCATTTCAATTCATTTCCCTGATAGCATGTGGATGAAAGCGCCGGGTCCCGGGGCATGCCGGTGCCCTAAGTGACTCTTAAGTGTCTGAAGAGGCCACGGAGCCGTGGCTGGCCGTGGCCAGGTGCCAGCTAAGCCGCAGATTACTGGCGCTATTGCGAACCGCGGCCCGACTGCCAACACTCTGATCTGCTGATATGGCCTAATTGTTCTCTTCAGCTCGGAGGTGATACACCGTCTCTCCGTGGGAGCCCAGCGCTCAGAGCCAGAGCCAGCCGGCAAACAGACAGAGCTGCGCTGCACAATGCTGAGTGGAAAGTGGCGGAAATGCAGCAAACTCACAACACCGACCGAACTTAAAGGCTGAGCTCACGTAGGATGAGGCTTTCATCAGGTCTTACAATTACGGGGATTTGATAATTGAAGCTTAATCAAGCACACAATGATCTATACTGCTAAATCAAGGTTTCCTCTAATTTTTTTTTTGGGAAGTTTTGTTTTTTCAGTAAAGAAAATGTTTTTTTCATTCAGTTGTTTGGACATTAGAGGGGATGATATAGAAAAGTGGACTTGGGATCAGAAGGTCACAGGTTCAAATCTCACATCTGACAGGTCACCGCTATAGATCCCTGGGCAAGAACCTTGACCCCTACGTGTGACCTCGAGTGCCTGAATGTCGCTGTCCACTGCATCCCACAAATTAGATGTGTCAATGACAAAAAGCATATTAAAAAAATGACTAAAGCTAATTTACCAGCAGACAAAAATAAATAAATAAAACTTAATGAATGCAGGACAGACAACTACATAACTACACAATACAAAGAGTGAAATTCACTGTTTCACCTTAAAACACTATATCTCATGTTACGCTGTCATTTCTGACTGAATGTTGGGATATTCAAGATAAAAAGTCCTTGTTAATTTCTATTGGGATAAATCCATCAAGCATAAAAATATATTGCAACTGTGCAGAGATAAGCAAGTCTATAAATAAAGCCTGCAAGCACTGCAGAATAACTTTATAATCACATTATTTCATATTAAATTCTGTTTTATTCTTTTCTTCACTGATTTCCCTGAGACCAGCTACATGACACAAGAACTTGAGTTGGTTTTTCTTTTGACTGTTTTTCTCTGTTTTCATTGACTTCATCCATCACATGATGAGACAGGACTGATGATGACAATTAGGTCTCTCTGTGGAGGCTTTGTGCGATTGCCCTTGGCAAAGCCACGCAAGTCATACAGATGTACATTTGATAAAACCATTATCTAACTGGCTATGCTTAAAATAAAAGGAGGAGGAAAAAAATAGCATTAAAAAATGTAACTGCCAAACATAAATCCACTTTATAAGAACACAGAGGGGCTTTTCAGACAAGATGCTTGATACCGTGAAGCACTGAATTAGCACTGTGAGATCAGGAAGCAGCGCAGACACAAAACTTCCTCTAGAGAAGGAAACAAACAAACAACCAAAGAAAAAGTATGATGATCAATTGGCACAGGTGAATGATTATATAGCAATTCTGATGCTGAAGTAATTGAAATGGAGGGAAAATGATACTGTATGTGTTATAAAGGTCAATTGCATCAACAGGCATCCGGACGGATCTATATTTAAAAAAGAGAAGGGTTTAATTTTAAGTTGATTGATGTGATTAAACAAGTGAAACTGAATTGTAAATTTACAGCACTGTGTTATATAAGACCGAGTGCATGAAAATAATAACATTATTCATTGTCTGAGAGGGAAAAATTAAGACATTTTGGCTCTTCCAGGGTCATGTAGTCTCTTCCAGGGTCATGTAGTCTTCCAGGCTCTTCCAGGGTCATGTAGTCATGATTGGTTTGGCTCAAGTTTTATTGACTCGCAAAGCGGTGATCAGGGTTGTGCAAGTAATGTATCACGTGCGCAGCCTTCCGTAACCTCCAGGCCACCACAGCTTTGTAATAATAAAGTGACTAAATGAAGAAAAACTAAAATTATTTCACTTCCTTATCTTGATATATAAGTTATTTCAAATTCGATGTATCCATTTTTACAGGATACGACTAAACCAAGCCTGAAACAGCCTGAGAAACAAGTGGCGTTTTCCACTAGATGCTGCACAACTAATATGCTCTTTTACTTCAATAGGGCGTGGGTGTGAGTGACTACATCAGCTAATACATCTGGAATAGTCGAGAAAGCCACGAATATGGACAAAGGTACAAAACATAAAGAGAACAAGAGCAACAAAGCCGACGTGAAGGACATGTACTATTCAAATGAATGACAGCCCGCATGCTGAACACATCACGCTGGCTGTGCTTTGGTCAGCAGCTTACGACATGAGTAGCGACTGACAATGCCGGCGGATCAAAGACGTGGCATGGAGCGATAATTACCACCGCAGCCCGCGGAGTCGCCATCGGGAGAAGATGACATCCCAACTGATGCCGCTCGGATTCGTTTCAGAGATTCATTACCTCTTCAGCAGCACGCCAGCTCCGCAAGCAAGCCAGAGGACAGCAACGCCGCAAACACCGGAGTGGTGAAGACTGACTGGCATGAGGGTATTACTTTCTTAAATGATGATGTGAAACCTCAAGCTACCTCTTCATTTCCTCATTGTAGGTTTAGATTTTAAAAAAAAAATGAAGCATTCATGCTCTACGAATACAAAAGCTCAGGATATGTGAGGCGGCCGGGCGGCCCTGATTCATTGAACTTCCCCTATTCTGAGGCCCAGAGATGAAAATCACAACACGGGCCCTTATCTGGGCTGCTCACTGCCAAAACACACTTGAAGGCGCATGGCTGAGCATATACACAAACATCCAAACAAGGAGAGATAAAACCACGACTCCCAAACGCAGGATCTGGAGTGTTTTTAACAGCAGCAGGCACAAGGAGGATGACTACTTTTGATTAAAGTCATACTCCCCCAAGATATGTTAGTTTAAACTAGATAAAACTAAACTGATAGTAATGCATTATCAACTTTAACGCTGGCTTTGAAAAATGATGATAGCAAACTACAGTATGCCATGAGATTTACAAGCTGACTGCAGAATTTTCTGAAGCTTTTGTCACTGTTAACATTTGTCAGCAGCTGACTGAGTGTACAGCTGCATCTGGACAATTATTGGCCATTTGTTTCAGTAGCCAGTCTGCACTGGGATTTCAGCTTTTTTTCTTCAGGCCAGACAACATCTGCAGTTGTTGGTTGAATGCTTGACGGCAGCTTGTTGGAATAATCATCTGTAATCTGAAACTTTTGTTATCTTGTTAGAGTTTTTTTTTTTTTAAATACTTTGTTTAATGGATGGAGTTAGTAGCCAATCCAGGGATTAAGTATGTATTTGTACAGTTAGGATTTCCACATCCATGTTTACTTGTGGAAGAGTTTTTAATAGCCAACAGTAAGAACATCTGTTTCAAACTGATGATTAAAACTTCCACAAGAGAAAAAGATACTATCAAGGCTTGTTATTTTAAAATTGAAGTTATCTGTTATATATTTCATGTCAACATACTATGTATATATTTCACTGCTGAAAAGTTGCATCCAGTGATTTTAATCATGTTACAGATCATCAATTCTAATCTGTAAGAGACTGGATTATGTGCGATGATTCAAAAACTAACAGAAGTAACCCACTGGCTTTCTGTTGGGGAAACGAGCGCAACGCTATCCTTCAGACTGGATCAACTCAGAGGTTTGTGGTATGTTTCAGTTACCACACAAAGTAAACTGCACAAAGATAGTAATGTAAACTTCTGAGGGAAAAAAAAATCAGGCTAGTAAAGCAGTCTTACTCAGTAACGACCGAGTCATCACAATAAAAGAAATACAATACATTGAGATTTTGGGAGAGATTATCTTTGTAATCATCGTTAGTGAGGAAAATAAATGTAAATGACAAACATTAAGAAAAACTGCTGATGCAGAGTACAGGAGGAGAAATCAGTGCACGAGGAGTGTCACGTTATCGCTTCACCCTCATTAAGACATCAATCTGTGAACATTAATTTTGCCAATCACCTTGAAGGGAAAAAAAGCCAACAGCCTCTGCCCTTTGGTGGCATCAGGATGAGGCATTTGTCACTTGATGACTTGTTTTGGAGGCGGCGGGTGATTGACGGCTTCCATTTGTGTCGAGGAAGCAGAGAAACACATCAAAAGGGGAGAGTGGTGCAGCATCTTGCTGCACACGTTTGATCCTGCGAAACACCTGGACTGGGCCCAAGGCAGATGTTGGCTAACACAGGAACTCTTGTCCACCCCTCCCTCCCTCCTCCTCTTCTCCGCACCCCCGCGGCGGTAACCAGCCAGCCCCGTGAAAATGGTTACACTAACCTGGACGTGTTTATGTGTGATTTAGGGAAACGGATCCGTTTCGATTAGCGTCGACTCTGCCTATGGAAGCTGGTTCACATTTAGTTTCTGGCGACAAAAGAAACAACATCACTGCCTTTTTTGTTTCAACGGAAAGCTTGAATTTATTGACTACATTAAAAGCCTTTGAGACCTCCCCCACCACTCTGATTATTATTCTTTTGTTGTAAGCTGTGAGGTGCCGGTCTGCTTGTAATGAAATCCAAATGGAAAAGGTTCTGGCTGCTGGGCACCGAGCTCAACCAGCTCCTTCTTGTTCTCCCTCTGGGGAACAACCTCGAGAAAAAGGGAAATAGGAGGCCAGGCAGTGATAGAGTGATCAATAGATGAACAAGGAGAGAGAATGAGGGAGATTCGTGGACCAGAGAGAGTCAAACATCTCGCAGGAGAAAGAGAAAGTGTGAGGAAGTCTCTTGGAGAAAGCTGGAGACCGCGGGGGCCAGTCGGAGGGGATGAGGTGGGAAAAGGGAGGCAGAAGCGGCGGCGATGGGAAACTATGCGTGTACGTGCTTCAGGAAGAAGCTTCAGAGCCGGGCTGGAACACACGCGCTTCAACCAGGGCAGTCGATTTCATGTTTTGAACAGCGCGAGTCTGTGTGTCACTGCAGGAGTGCACGAGTGTACATTGGATGGGTGCACGGACTCACAGCAAACAGAGGCCTGCGGGGTGAAGGAGGAGGATCGGAGGTACGCCGCATCCAAGACAAACAAACAGAACGATGAAAATATATTCGCGCTGGCTGACTGGGCCTGGCCCAGCAACCCCCCCCCCCTCTTGCTTTCATCCATCCCTTTCTTGGTTTGCGGACAAACACGCCGTCCAGTACACACAAAATCAATTACCCTTTGGCCCATTATTAACAAAAATAAGTATGACCGACAACACAAACAGCTTGGGTCAACAGTGTCACCTCATTCCCCAGAACACACTGTTTCAACACATAATTTATTCAGCTGGCAAGTTCAAAAGGAACTCCTCATTAATGGTGTCGGTCACAATTTCTTCAATGATTTGAGCTATTTAAGCTCATTACAATCATTCTCATTGTGTCAAAACTTCACGGATTTCCAGTTTTTTGCTGACAAAAAAAAGAAGATATATCTCTTTGGAGATGTAGCTTCAACCAGGTGCACAGGTCAAGGACGTGTTGTATATTTAAAATGAAAACGGCATTTCACATGGCAGCGCTCCTGTTTGCAGTGGTCCATTTATTCATACTTCTTTGAAAATGTTTGTGTTAATCGAAGTCTGACGTCCATCCGCTGCGCTCCCAAACCCAGCAGGTACAAACGCAGTCATCGGATTTCTGTGTACGTTGGAAGATCGCCCATCAACATCGACACAAGCTCGGCGGTGGAGATTAGAGCGGCGCAGCACCGACCGGGCACAGCAACCGCGAGTTCACGTGCGTTCATGGCGCCTGATGTTGAAATGTTGTCTTTGTGGCTTTTTGCTGGGACATCAAGCTACTCGTCGACGATGTGCTCTGGCAGGGGACTGGATCTTCACTGTGGGGCGGCGCTTTTTGGACTTTTGGTTGCACTGTGGGGCGTCTATCAACGGACCTGCACACCAGTTACATTTCTGATTGCTGTGCTGATTTTTTTTTTAATTTTCTTTTGCTGTCAGGTTTCTTTTGGGAGGATTTTGGTTTCCTTCAAAAATGTATTCATGATGAATGCTGCGGAAAACATTATCTGTCATGTATTTACTCTTTGAAAGCACAGAATGTAAAATGTATGTTTTATGGCTGCAATGAGTCACTGTAGTGGACTCATAAATGCTGTTGATTTTTCTGTATGAGTTTTGGTTTGTTTTCTAGTTAATTTCAGAGTGCACCTGGATGGACTACATGATTTTTTTTATAGGATTGTATAGCCTTGCAAACTTTAAAACCATACCTCCAGAAAAAAAACTATTCAAATTCCTTTAGCTTAATGAAAAAAAGGGAGAAATCCTACCAACAAGGACATAAACAGTGACATTGACAGGTTTACTCTCATATTAATCTTTCTTTCAACATACATTTTAATAATAATTAGTAGTGTTTATTAACTGTCTACAAATGAGCACACAGGGAATACAAGAAAATAAACTTGACACATACCTGCATTTCTAGCACAGGTCTTTCTGCCAGAGAAGTGCGATTTGATTTGAAATGTCAACACAGATTACTTTCAGGAGGAAGGAGGATCAAACGAGGACATGCATCTGAGCTGAATTACCAGCATGGGTCACGCTTTAGGGGGGGGGAGTCAGGGAAAAAAAAGACACAAAGATGGTCACTGAAGCACAGAGAGCATCAACAGGACCTTAAGTGAAGCTGGCACCTGTGTGCGTGTCTCTTTATCGCTCTCTCTGGTGCCCGTGCCCTCACGTTTAATTTTTCCCATCCTCGTTCGCCTCCGATCCTGTTTCCTTCAATTTCTCTCCACATCTTTCCTCCTGCCTTCCCTGCTCAACAGAGGGACTCCCCAGAGGTGGAGGATAATCCCAGTTCGGAGCAGCGAGGCTTTCATGTCCTGGGAAGACACAGTGGAGAGAGCGCTGCCAGCTCCCCTTCCTCTCCACAGATACCTGTGTTGGCTTCACTCGCTCCCCCTCTGCCTTTCTTTCTGTTTGTGTTTTCACACGTGTTCATGCTCTCTTTCATTATGAACCCACTGCTTTAGGCGGGGGGACGTGACTAACACCGCTCGTGTTTAGAGAGAGCAAACACAACACAAACAAAGGGGAGCCGGATCCTTCTCCAGGTGTTGGGAGTTACAACAGTAGCACTGACTCCTGCTCTTGTGTCGCCACAATGCATGTGAGGAATCTGGGAAGGAAGGATGTCTCAGAGGATCCCTGAAGGACAGGGGCCAGAAAATCGAGCCACGAGATTCCTCATATGAGGAGGATAATATTTGGAACGATACTTCCCATCAGATTCTAGTCGTAGGGTCATGTGAGTAAATTCCAAATCATTGAACAACCCCCAGTTTTCTTCATCTCTACCTGGTTGCTTTGTTTCTCTTTTATGCTTCTACAATGGTCTTGAATGTTGTTTCTGTCCCCTTTACATTTATTTTCTGTGGTTTTTGTAATCTACCATTGCTGTAATTATTTTGTTGCCTCCTTTTAACTGTAGTTTTTCATTACTTCTTTGTCCTTGTTTTCTTGGTAAATGTCTGCTGAAAGCACATGAATGAAGTACAAGTTTCACCAGTTGTAGCATCACTCAGTTGATTGTAAATTTCTCTAAAGGCCTCAACAGAATCATAAAATGGTAACATTACCAAGAATTTCACAGACTGTTGTGGAATCAAAACAGAAACTGTACTGTTAATCTTGTGAAGCTTTCATGCTTTCATGTACAGGAAAAGGTTTAAATATGCGTAATTCAGTGCGTCCTTCAGAGGTGCGCATGCAATCATACACAGCAGTCTCACACTTTTAAAAGGCAAAAAAAAAAAAAAAAAGTCATTCTCACAAAGTCTCAGCAGTGAACAATGATCCCTCAGTCCTATCAAAAGGTTGCTTAAGTGCAAGCTACTTTTTTCCAGTCATGCAATGATGCAACGCACATTTGAGGTGACATTTGCGCTGGGCCAGTCATTTTCTGGAAGGTCCGATCCCCGACGGTAAAATCCATATTTCTGTTCCGTTTTTTTTTTTTCTTTATTTTTGTTGCCAGTGCCTTCCGCGGCCTGAATGCCCATGAAATATGTGTTGGGATTGGCTTGGCAACGGGGACCCAAATAAAGTGGGTGTTATGGTTGGCATGGGCAGCGACTCTCGAGAGAAACAGGTGTCGCTCATTGGCCCGTGCCGATGTGCCCATAGCCGAGGAGGCGCTGCGATTGGCGGAACAGAGACGCCACCGCTCTGGGAGGAAGAAGCCGCCGATGCCAGGCGTGTTTGTGGGCAAAGCCAAGGGGGAAGGTGACGGGAGGGGAGGGAGAAAGGGGGAGAGGGGCGGGAGGGTGCCGCTGCGGAGAACAGACCACCTGGATCACAGGCCTCAAAGGCCAGGGCTGACAGAGTCAATCTGAACAACAGTGAACAGAAGACAGCCAGTCTGCTGACTTCCCCTCTCTTACATTTTCACTGGCAGCTCTCCAACAAACACACACTGTCCAGCAAGACTTTCAAAAGAGGCTTCGGCTCGGGTTTTTCCACCAAGAGTTATTTTGCTTTATTTTGCACTGCCTACTGAAAAGAGAAATGAGATTAAAAGACTCAAAAACACCAAGAATAGCTCTGAATATTTACTTTGAACTAACAGAGAGGGGTCAAAGAGGACATAAGGATACAGTTATAAAATACAGCGCTTGTACCAATAGGGCTGCAGTCTTTAATGATGCAAGATTTCAAAATGCAAGAAATGGAGGGGACTTTGTGCTGCAGCAGAAATAATGTTGAAGATGAGACAATAAATAAATACAAATGATATAGCCTCGTGACTTCTGGGCCAAAAGGAAACTAAAATCCATGATTGACAAAGTCTTATCATATTTTAACAAAGTCTTGTGTATAAGATTTTGCTAAGTTCATTAGCAAGAGTGTAATGAAACAATTCAGATTGCATCACGTTATCAGACACAGATCAGATTATGTGGATGAGCAAAGACACAAAACTATGTAAAAACCGTTGAGAGCATGGCTCATATTTTGAATCCAATTTAAAAATGCAGCTTGCGTAACTTGTAATTTGGGACAAGGGTCTTTAGTTTTAAACAAAAACAGGAAGTTGTGGCACATGGTCGATGATTTATGGCACCGGATCACCTGCTCTGGGACTCATGCACATTCAGTAGCCCTGTTTGTCACTGTTAAATGCCTTTTCTGCACTCTTCCTTGCTGTTATTGCTTTACAAATAAAAATCGTTCATGAGTTACTAATTCAAATGCGGAATTGTATAATAATACTTTTTTATTCCTATCCTGTCACTAAAGACAGATTGTGGCATACGTGCTTCACAAGACCAAAACAGTTCAAAATCTATTCAAGCACAAACAAGATTGACTGGCGTGTCACATCTGAAAGACAAGTTATCTTGAAAACAAACAAACGAAAAAAAAAGAGCAGAAGCATCACGAGTGTTACAGTCGTAAGAGGTTTAAAAACTTGAAAAATAGAGATGCTTATTACCAAAGCCTCCAAAGAAGCAAATTCTCAGTGCACATGTATCTTAAACATGATTACAACTATGAATGAGCTTCAACCTTCCGAACACCGGCCCCTTTACACGATGGGAGAGGATCTGACCTGGGCTGACATCCACACTCTGCCTCGGTCAAGAAAAGACCGGAGCTTCAGATGTGGAGCAACAGGAGGTGTTTCTTTGCTTCACTCTCTTTTTTATTCTTCTTCTCCAGCTTCTGATCTTTGGCCTTTTTCTTCTTGACATTTCTGTTTTTTTCCTACTTTAACAAAGGTTCTCTTTCCTGCCCTGGTGACCCCCGCATCCTTCTCCACGAGGCCACTCTGCCCCGGACTAACGAGGGTCCTGGGGGGTAAAGGGGGTGTGTAATCTCTCTGAGGGGACTGTGTGGAGGAGAAGAGGACAACATATCTGACAGGAGGACAGAGGAGAAAGGCTCAGCTAAGGAGGAGGCCACTGACAGATAACTGAGACACAGAAGCAGCTGAATATTAGCACACACACACTAACACACACATGCACGTTTGTGTGCTTTCTTTGGACTCAACATCCAGGGGATGGGTCACGATTGATGCTGGACTTTCCTGTCTCCCTTCGGCTGAGAGAAACTCCTCTCCATGGGAGTGTCAGAGCAGGATAGTGAGGAGGACAAGGCTCCAGCGGTCGTGTGTTGCCTCTAGAGATAAGTCATAGATCTTTCGTAAACACACACACACGCATACACATACTCCAATCCCACCCACAGAGACATGATTAACATGCCAATTAGACCAGCAAGCATCGGGCCTCAGCCTCAAGGCTACCCCCTACCCATTCTTCCCAATATAATTCAAACACGCTGAATAGATACAGCAGCAAGCGAGAAGGCACAAACATACAGATACCATGAAATGATCAAGTGTTTCTCCATTCCAGCACCCTACTTCCATCCACCCACACACAACTTCTATAATTAGATTTGATAATAAACAACATTTCTCTCGCATGTTGCCTCAACACTGAAAACATATGGCTCACATTCACATACTATGGAGTGGAGTTGAAACAACTAATCTGTCAGAAGATTTATCAATTAACAAGAGAGAAGAAAAAAATATTTGATTTTTCACTTCGCAGTCACAAATTCAACGCCGTTAAACTATGGATTAATTTAGCATTACCTATGTATTCCTATTAGCATTGCATTAAAAATGCAGATGCTTTAACTCTATGTGCAGGAAACTTTCATAAGGAATAATTTGCAAAAAGGCTGACGAGGCATTTTGATCAAATGAGATGATGTCTTCCACAGCATTGCATAACTCGTGCTTTGAAAATCTCAAGTGTGGTGTGAATCGGGTGTGTGCTGCCTTGCAAAACTAAATATGCATCGTTCATTGGATTCGGTGCCCGAATTGCTCGCCAGTTTAGCTTAAACAAAGACACATAAATTGGAATTTCCAATCAAATTTAATTTAAGGCAAAAGTAATAATCCAAAAATTACTTTTTGATGACCATTTTTCAACATGCTCTCGTTGCATGTTTTCGGCAGGTCTTTAGACTTATGACTTCTAAATTGTCTCATGCTTTCATGGTAAAACCTGGTCAGTCTTCTGCTGATCGTACCCATCAGAGTCCTTTCAAAATTCACAACATTATGTGGCAATTGTGATTTTTACACATCCTGGAGCGCTCCAAAGCTGTATAGACAAAATGAAAACTGAACGAAAACGCTTCAAACCCTGAGATGGTGCTTTGTTCTTATTTTTATGATAACATATCGAGTAAACTCAAAATACCCCGTTAATGACACCCTGATAAACAAAATAATGATATGCAGCTCCCTAACAGAGTATTGTTACAGAGTGGCATGAAGTAGCTTTATCTGACAGACAGACATTCACATGAACCGATGTGACGCTCCGAGAACGGCGCAGCGCCACTCGGCCTGACGCTGACTGATAGCCGGCTGCGGATCCTGAGGGGCATCGAGAGTTTAATCACCCATAACCGCAATTACAGACGTACACGTCAGAGTCATAAAGCACTGAAACAAGATGAGCGCCTCCTTCCTCTCCTCCCCTCGGCGTACATCAGCCAAATTCCACTAAAGCTCCAGGAGGAATGGGGGGGAGCTGAAGGCATAACCTGAGAGCGGGGAAGACGGAGAGTGATCCATACCTTGTGCACTGCATTAGAGGGAGAATTGCACCGCATTAATTAGTGCTTTTAATGCACTTATGAGTAATAAAACAAGTCATTATGCACCCACCGCGCGGTGGCCTTGTTGAAAAGTGAAGAGGTGTGGCGAGTTTCTATGGCAGATGCTTGAGGATCTGGAGGAGCCTTGAAAAAATTCAAGATTCAAAAGAAGTGGTCTCGTGTGAGAGCGAATGCACAAAAAGAAAACATTAACATATCAAATACGCAGAGCCACATACACACACTCCAACCTCCAGCGCGCGCGTGGATGTGCAAACGAGCACACACTCTTAATGATCACATAAAAGCTCATAGTACACCGTAAGACAGGCCTTAGGATGGATTAAGATGCAAGCCTTTATCAGTGGGTTCCCACAATCCCCTGTAGAATATCTCAGCTCTCTTTCTGTGTTTTTTTTATTTGCTTCACTCACTTTTTCCATTTTCCTTATACCGCAGGGAGAGCGCTGGGAGAAAAACAAAAAAGGAGCAGAGGAGGCGAACGGAGGAGGATGGTAAGAATTAAAGAAAATGTTCTTGAATAAGTGTTCTAATGGACAGGAAGAGGGCAAGAGGTCCGCTTCTTTCACAGGACCGCAGCTCAACAGCAAGCCGGTTCTCTGTCGTCCGTATGGTCGGGAGCAAGCCCAACACCAAAAATCGCACTACTGCGGCTGAGATTAGCAGCAGCAGGTGAGCGAGACGGGTTTCAGGGGTCAGCAGGTCAAATGCAGAGGGTCGGCACAACAGTGGAGACAGAATCACATGATAAAGAGATTAACTCTTAAATCCTTTTCTATAATGGCTGCATATAGTGAAAGCGGCATGTTTCCCCGTTGGATTTTCTGTGCTTTAGAGCCGCTCGGAGCTCTGAAGTGCTTCGACAGCAACACAATGAACAGCAATGGATGTCCTTGACTAAGAGAACAATTTGAGAAAAAAAAGTAATACATTTACAATCATTAACACTGCTTTGTGCTCTATTTTGGTTGTAAAAAAGAAGACTGGGCAGGTTTGACCTCACAATAAGTTGTAATTTACTTTTCCAGTGGCAAGAGATGACAATCAAGCTTCTCCGCTCCAGTAAGTAATCAAACATTAGAGAAAATAGCGATGAAACAAAGAAAAGAAAATCCAAAGACACACTTTTCAGGAAGAGATATCTTAGATTTTCTTGAGGTGATTGACGAGAGATGTTGGCTAATTCGAACTCAATTGCAAAAAATGAGTTAGCTATAATATAGACCACAAAACAAACCATTATATATAACTGGAACACTAGATATAGTCTTCGGTCGCTTGACGTTCCAGTTAATTTGAGCCCTGATGGAAAAGATATTTAAATCACACATCACTCCAAACACTTAGGACCAACTACTGCCAATAATCTAGACATATGCAGACTGTAGGCAAGTTTGGGAGACGACCTCTGAACTCCAAAGTTGACCGTAGAGGGAGCCGCTGGTCACAAGATCCACGCAGCAGTTGATTAATGACGCAGAACGTTGGCCCTGCACCCCTCCACCACACGCACACAGTCGTCTTCAATAAATACGCCCTCGTACGTCCCAAACCCATCTCTTCCGCTTCTTTTATCGTCCCTGCGAAGACAGACGCCCGTGCATTCCCCCGTAGCTGTCGGAGACACCTTCCCACATGACTGGCCGCGATTGACTCGTCAGCTGCACAATGATGCGAGATAAAAGATGGGGGGGGGTGAGCCGCCCTGTGTGTGAAAGGTCAACGTCTCGTTCGGGCGCAGGCGAGCGCACGCCGTGTAAACAAGACAGGCAGAAGGATCAATCACGGTGACCGTATTTATTGGCTTAGTTGGCCAAGAAGTACATCCACTGGGACATGATTCAGAACTAATCGCATGAAGGGAAAGGGAAGTGGGACGGAGGAAGGAGAGGAAAACAAGCAAGCGTGAGAGGACGAAAGGGCAAGCTGACATGGAAAGTACTTTTCTATCCACCTCCTTTTCTGCTAAATTTCAACTTCAGCTTGAGCAAAAAATAATGAAAGGAATGTAATTTTCAAAGAACCATAGGACTGTAATGGGATATCAGAATGGCTGGCACTTTGTACATCATTTCCTCATCAGTTGACATTCCATTGATTATTGCCATTTCCCAACCTTCAACGGCTCCTCGGATCGCCCGGATTGCATTGGACTCCATGTGCAATCTCTGACCGCCCAAAAACAAGACAAACACTCAACTGACTCACCCACTAAAAGCTACAGGCAGGTTTTCCTGGTCTGCTTTTCATTGTAATAAGTGTATTTTATATGATTTTCTTTGACATGTACAAATCTAAATTCGACAACTTTGAAGTAGAAAAAGCCTCGGGGCCTGTTTGTGATCTCTCGCACCCCTGCAATGGGTCCGAGACCTCAGGTTGGGAAACAACGCTTTCAAGTCCAGAGAATGGGAAGACAAATGCTCTTGTCAAATGTCCAACTATTGTTTGAAATCACTTGTGGAGAGAACTGTGGAAAGAAAATGAAACACATGTATCGTGAGTGTGTGTGTAAAATATATCTACACCTGGAGCAAATGACTGCATACTCCATTGAGAGAATGAAAAACAAAACTAAACACTCCTTTCAAGCATTTTGAGCAGCTACGCTTCTGTCATGTGTGATTGGAGGCATGTTTTCACACACAAAGCACAAAGTAGGATTCTCGGTATCGGGTCTGCAGCGCTGAGAGACTTGTAGTGACGAACACACAGAAGATCACAGGCTTCCATGATCTCTCGTTCTGCACAGGTACATGTTTGATCTAGAATTATGAAAGACACTGACAAACACCAAATACAATGTTTCAATGTTGAGTGAAGATGTTAATACAATGCATCTCTTATTTCTTCTAATTTTTAAATTTAATTTGTTTCTTTAACTTTGTGCAGCATTTTGAGTTGCCTTTTGTATGGATGGTGCAATCCAAATAAACCTGACCTGGCTTGCCTTGTACTTTATTTTTTTTCTGTGCAAAATTCTCAAACTTTTTTTTTTTTTTTCGCAAATTCAAGGTCTTTGCATTCATAGTCAACCTGTAAAGTACTGAAAGAATGAGAACGGAAAAACACATAGATGATGAAATACACCTACATACTACCCAGTCTTCGCTGGGTACTCAGGTTTCCTCCCACAGACAAAAGACATGGAAAGTTGTTGAATATGTGTGAGTTTGTCCCCCTCACTGTGTTTGACCTGTGACTTGATGACCACCTGTTCAGAATGTATTTGCCTAATGTCCTCTGAGATTGATAACCTGCCATTTTCTGAATTTCAGAAAACAAGTAGACAGCCACGGACCTATTACGATTGAGTGTTTTGGTGAAGATATACTAAGTAGCATTGTTTTTTTTTTTTTGTTTTTTTTTTATTTCTTTATTTCTTTTTTAACAGTAAATAAATGCTATCAGTTGTCAAGACACAAACTGAGTTCCTGAGTTAAGCAACTTATATAATCCTACATCTGTAAGAAGCAGAGAGCAAACCGAAGCTGACAAATTACCAAATAGTCTTTATTCAGAACTTACTGCCTCAGAACCTTCTCAGGTGGGGGATTTCAATCTAACCTTCTGTGTATCAATCTGATCTGAGCGAGGGAACTGTTGAAGTATGGGGTTTACCTACAGCGCTTATCAAACTTTAAACGCCAAAGTCCGTTTCATACAAGACTTAATTAAGAGAGACTAAAAAACATCATTGGGGATGTTACACAATCTTATAATTGCATGAAATCAAACAATGAAACCCTTGTACACACACTTCCTTCACTAATATCCGCATTAATAAGTGAGCTGGTAGAAGTCACCCACATGTTCCTCCTCCTCCTCTCACAGAGCTGATGGGAAGGAAGCGGTCTGCATCACTCATGCTGTTTGATGTACGGCACAAACCTCAAGATGAACTATCTCTATTATTTGTCATCTTGCAGCTGCTACTGAGAACAAAATAAGACATTTACAGATTTTTTTTTTCCCTTTCTCTGGAAGACGGAGCTTTTCCCCTCAAGAAAAGTTAAAAAAAAAAAAAAGAAAGAAAGAAACGAAAAAAGGGCAAATCCATGTCATGCATGGGTTGTCCTGGATATCTGTAATTTGTTCACTGGTTTCTGTTATCCTATACGTTGTTGGGTTTGAAATTTTCATTAAATCTGTCAATACTTAATGGGACATTAAATGAAACACCAAATCCATTAATCTATTATTGTTCATACGGTGTAACACTTTGCATTTGATCAGATTACATTCCATAATTCAGTAAAGTTGAGAACATTTCATTAATTCCTAGGATTAACCTCAACAACATCACACTTTACTTATAAAGACACAATTTCTTAAATCTAGATGCAGAGTTACCATTAAAAAAAATGCAGACAAAGCAGCCATTGAGCACATTTTAAAGCTCGACCATGAGTCAGCACAGGATCAAAGTTACATCAATAATCAGCTGATATAAGCCCTGTTTTAAAAAAGTGCTTCAAATAGAGATTCTGCTTTGCAGTTGACTTAATCTGTGCATTTTGTGAAATAATATCTCCTGAGTTAGCAATATTTAATATCCTTGCAAAGTACTCCAACCATGTTAGTCTTTTTGAGGACGATCCAGTGCTCTCACCTTATGCTGTTGAATCCATTGAAATTAAAAATGTCGCAGTAAACAAAATACAGAAAAACAAGATCAAAACAAAACTTTGAACATAGTTTTGCAATGTGAGCTTTTAACAAGGCTGTAATTTGAAATGTTACTCATGCACTGGGCAAGTAAATTTAACCATCCAATCACTAAATCACTGCGCAGGTCACTGATATCTGACTTTATTACCTGTCTAACTAAACAAAGGTTGGTATGGAGGATTGAAACAAAAAAAAAAAAAAAACATATTGCAGGTGCTGAGTTGCATTTTCAGAAGTGCAACACATGCAAGATATCTCAAGTATCATAAAAAGAAGTATATATTTACAGGTTATGTAAGGTTTTATGGATATCCATATCTCTGTTTTGAAATCTGCTGATACACGAATGCAGCTGGTCGACGACGCGGTTACATATTGGGTAATTTTCTGAGAGATAAAAGATCAACCAGACACTTTCCCAGCCAATAACAGCAGGCAAACCTCTGATCTCTTGACTGTATCACCATCTTAAGACATAACTCATGCAGGCAGATAACAAAGTGCTGTAAAAGCTGTGCCATAAAAGCTGTTTTTAGCCGGCTGCTCAGAGAACAGAGTACTTTTCAGGTTAGGATCATTATGTAACAGCGTTTCTCTGCTCGGGAATTAATTTCTGCACTCCCACATGCTAAATGCGGCAAGATCACGAATAATGGTTATGTGGACAGGTAGTGAAGGGCAAAAATCAGCAAATATTTCATTATCACATAACACAGAGGCACCATCAGTGATAATAGACCTGTTTGTTTTTCCATAAGCTCTAAATGCTCCTTTAACCCCGCTGACCTGTGACTGACAGATGGAGGGCAGAAAGGCACGGCGGATGCGTGTATTCAGTAGAATGGTGTCAGCAGATATTTGTCCTCTGTGTGTGCTGCAGTTCATGATAGTCACATTATATATGTACATATCCCTGCACAAAAATGAGACTGTTCATGCATCTTCCTTTCAGTCGTTCCATTGATTTTTGTGAATTTGACACTTGGAAAAGAATGGAGATGCTGCCGACATCGCGCACAAAAAAAAAAAAAAAAAAAAAAAAGTCTGGCTGTTGTGTAATCATCAGGCTCATACACACGTGCTCAGTTTGTGTGTGTATCACAATACATGGAACAGATGGCATGGAGGGTGTTAAATAAACACAAACACGTACATGCTCATTACCAGCTTGGGTTACAGGCAGCTGCCGCCACCCGTTACGTCTTTGACATGAATGTTCTGTAGCATCGCATCCTGATGAACTCTAAACGCACAAAAAGAAGCAGAAAACAAACAGCCCTTGCAGAGAGAAGCATGACTCATTTTGAACGGCGGTGAGCGACGCCGGCTCTGCTCCGCTCTTTTTTTTTTTTTTTTTTTTTTAAATCGCTCGCCTGGCTGGCGCACGCTAAATCTAAAATACAGACTCCTACAGCTGGCACAGAGATGAGGAGGACACAAGCTTTTAAATACAGTACATATATACACCAGCATACGTGTGCATTAAAGTGCAACCACTCTACACACACGGTCGTAACCGCACGCACATACAGCGCCTGCAAAAAGCTGAGGCATTAGGCTTGCAGTGGTTTTTCTTTCTGGCATTAAGCTCCTGCCCTTATGCTGTAAAGATCTCAACTTGACAAGCATTAACAGATACGCAAGAACTAAATGTTCCAGGACAGGTAGATGGTTTCATATTTATATTTTAGTGGAAAACTGTCACGTCAATGATTAACTCCTTCCTGGGTGAGCCGACTGAAGCCTCGGGGTGAGGGGGGGGATGAAGAGGGCAGGTGCAGAGTGTGAAATGAAGATACACCCATGACATATACGAAGCAGAGGCTGCACGTTTTCACTGAGAGAGTCCACACTAAATATCTGCCCTCGGTAATCAAATCAGCCAATATGAAAGACAGCTTTGATGAAAAAAATCCAATCAGTGAAAACAATATTTGGTCAACGTGACCTCTGAAATGAAGTATGAGCCATAAAAAAAACAAAACAAAAAAAAAAAAAGATGAAACCATCATCTTGAACAATTTTCTTCCAAGTGGAGATCAACCACCAGACACGATGGGCGGTTACCATAGTGATACAGTCAAATCTCCTTTGATCAAGTATCTCATTTTCGAAACTAGAGCTTATCTTAAACATTCGGTAACACACATAGCTAAATAATATTTCCTTTAACTGGAAAGTCCAATCATCACCCTGCAGCAATGCCAGTGAGGGGGTAATTAGGCTCAAAATAAGAGCAATTTGCTGCTGCGATGCGTCTTGATCATGCAGGGTCGGAGTCTCGTGTATGAATGTTTCAGAAGCTGAATTTTTTTAATTGCTCATTTGAACATTTACTATGTTTATTTATTTATTTTTTTTTAAAAACATGACTTTACCACAACATCCATGTCTCTTTTATTATCACCACACAATGCATTGAAATAAATCCAGTATGTGTTTGTGTTCATGAACTAAAATAAACACGTCAAAAGTAAACTCCAGTTATAGCAGAATTTCTACGACAAACTTTTCAGGAACATAAAGAATCAAAGTTGAGTGATTGTTTTATGGTTTTTTTCCCCCCACTGATAGTTCAAACAAAGACACCAGTAAGCACATATGTATTTAGGGTCTATTGCACTCTTAAGTAAGGACTTGGCATTATCTCCATACGGCAATAACATCATGTCCCTAAAGTCACCCGAAAAGTTTGTGAAGCAAGAAATCTTATCAGTATGATTCATAAAGGTCTGGTAACTGAACCACACGGTCAAAACATCAGATAAATAACCATGGATAAGTCAATGCTGAGCCATCAACTTTTAACTTTGACTTTTCCTCTCCCCTGCTGACTCCAATCTCTCTTTGGATATTTCCTCTGTCCATTTTTCCCTTTTTTTTCATTTTGAAGTCGTGCCATCGCTGATGCACAGCTACGCCAGTCAATTAGCTCAATGTCAGTGGCCATAATGGACTTGTGGACATGAAGCCCCTGTGGCGTTTGGTGCGCTCTCTCTTCTCCCGCAGTCGCTACTCCATGACACAGTCGCATCGACTGAGCCGTCTGCATGGGTAAACATTAAAGGTCAGCTTCCTGCGACGGCTCCCTAACCACCCCCCGATAATGGCCCGGGTCTGCTCAGACCCGGGCTCAGAGGAGGGAGGGCCAGAGACTGCTTGGGTTAAAAAATGATAAAAATTTGGTGAAATCACAGTCGCCATCACGGCACCTGCTGAGCGCCGTACAACGTCAAGGTTAGACTCGTTCATTTGGAAGGGAAACAATGAAATGATTACCCAGAGAGCCTATTATCAGCATCTGTCACAGTTTACAGCCTTTGTTGTAGCCGAGGCAGTATTATTATTGTCACTGTGAGGGTGCTCACATTAAGTTTTACCTCCAAGGAAGGCCCTTAAATCGTCTGGCTTAACTGTTGACTTGTTTACAACCTGTGTGACCGACCTCTTGATAAAGACATGTCTTACTGCGATCACAATAATTACTCTGGCAAGCTCAGTGTTATGATAACCACTAAAGAGGACGACCAAAACAATTAAAACATGAGCCAAGTTATAATAAAGTGGAACTGCCATCACTACAGTAGCCAAGAGGGGTCATTTCAACTGAACATTACTTTTGGATGTTTATTTTTAACAACTTCTGTCAAAGAATGGGTGAAGTTACTTGTCTATTTGTCTAAAACAGTTTATGAGGCAAATTAATTTGGCATTTCCGCTTAAATCAAAATAATATTAACCATATTCTGTATGTTTTGAGGCTGTAAAATAAACACAAAAATGACATAAAAGTGATCTTCATTCCTTTGAAAATAAGTCAGGTGAAATTGAATTCAACTTCCAGCTTTTGTACAAGTCACTGTAATCTTTAAATAATTATACTTTGGTGAAAGAACTATTCTGTTCAACAGTTGCAGACGCCACCAAGATGTATTTTCCTCTCTGAACCAAAACTGAAAACACTGTTATAGGAAATTGACAGATAACCTGTGAAAACTGGATGTATTATCAAGCTGAAAACATAAAGTTGCGGCAGACAATCTAAAGCGTCACAAACCTGATTCAAGCAACAGTTAAATTGAATACAATACATGCAAAAGTGACTCCCTATTGACAGATGGGTGGATGTGTAATTTTGCCCACTTTTTTAGACTTGGCTTTTTTAGACCTGGCGTCCACACAGTCCACTCCGTGAGGACCATCGGCTTCTCAGACCAACACCAAGTCCCGACAAGACATTTCCATTAGCTGCCGCATTACCATTTCCCCTCCTCCACCTCCTGCGCTCTTTCTCCACGCACCTCAACAACAGGCGCTCTCTGAGGACGGAGCACGTGGGACTTGAAAACACTTCTCCTCCACTTCCACCTCTCACATCCCAGCATGTACTGGTGACACATTAGCACACTCCGATGGGCCTGTTGCTGTGCAGCTGCGGAGATGTGACATTGAGAGGTCGTAGCCTCGCCTCGCCGACCTCTGTCCACCTGCCCACCGTGCGCTCCTCCGCAGACCTGCGTGACCCTCTGTACTCCACCTCTGAGTCTCCCCGTTTCTGGGATCACCCTCTGCGGGGGTTGCAAAGGCGGGGCCCACGTGAGCCGGGGCGGCAGGTGCCGCGGCTCTGACCTCCCACTTCATGAGATCGGCTTCGGTGACATTCGGATCAAGCGCTCGGCTGCACCGCCTCTCCCGCCTTCCTCCCGCCGCCAAGTCGGCTATAATGCCAAGCGTGTCGAATCGCTTTAGTATCAAAATACCAACAGTCGCCTCCTCCTCTTCACTTCCTTCTGCTAACCCCCACCCAAACAGCCCTCACAGTCGTTCCCCTTTGCCTCTCCTCCTCTGGGGGCTGAGAGGGCGGCCTTACGGAGCCCGATGATGTGGAGCTGCCCTTCAATTTCCCATCGAGGAGGACAGAGTCAACTGACCCTGGAAAGAAAGAGAACAGCCCCAACTGGCACTGACAGCTTGAAGCTCTGCGAGGACACCTGAGGTCCCCGGAAAAAAATAAAATAAAATAAATAATAAAAAAAAAAAACTCCCTTTAAACAAGCCAGTGAACAAATAAGATCCTATGTGGGTCAGTCCAAACCAAATAAACAGATTTTTTCAAATAATGTCCAGACTGACCAGGACAGATTTGTCTTACATCTTACAAGTGTACAAACTTTGAAGATGGTATATTCATCACTTCCTGAGACTTAATGCAACTTGCTACCTTTTCTTTTTTACATTTCTAAATTAACATAGTCTAGTTCAACAGTCCAATTTTATGGTTGGGTGCATTTTTCAGGTAAAATAAGCTTTTTTTTCCAGAACTTCTATTCATGGTGAAATGAAATAACCAAGACTGTGTGCTTTAAATAGTGGTATGAACATTTTATGAACTTTTTATTTTTTTGCTGAATATGGAACACAGCTCTATTGCATTCTTTCCCAACCGTAGTTGTTTTTAAAGTTAAAGACAAAACCTACCGTAGCACGATCAATTTTAAGCAAAGAGCAAGTTTGAAATAACATATATATAGTTTTTTGGAAGATTTGCATTAAAAAATGTGATACATGTAGCCAATTCCAGCATTGTAGATAGTTTGAAGGAAAATAACCCATTCACTCAAGGCCAAGCAAAATCTGCACTCAAATGGCATTCTCATTATGAATGACTGTTGTAACCACAGTGCAGTCTCCAGAACGATTTTAAAATTATTTAAAAAATGGAAAGGTGTTACAGCTTGAGAGCACAAGTGAAACACTGTCTAAACTTTTTATACACAGTGTCCCAAACTAATCATCTGTATTGTTATTCTTCATTGTTACTAAAGCACCATCGGATGTTGCAAGCAGAGCATAACAACAGGAAACACATGGTTCAGGGAGAAAATAAGACTTGATAAATAAATCACAGAAATTGGCCTCTTCTCCGCTCTGGCCCCGTCCAAATTTCTGGCCCGGCTGCTGCTCTCTGCTGATCCAGATGCCTTAAAGCAAACTTTCCGGATTCTCCATCATCTCAGAAAACAGGAGGAAAAACAAAAGTAGGCGCCACAACGGATGGCACTCCTCAAAAAGATGTCTTGTTTTTCATTACTGTTGCTGATCATCACCGTATATCATACCGCATATCTTTTTTTTTTTTTCCCCAGTTGTTTTCATCATGAGCCGAGAGTAAATCGGTTTTTGTCGAATGTGTGATTTATCCCGGCCTGCAGCGTATTTCCCACATGTAAAGAACACATTTCCCACTGTTTCTTTGCACAGGGGAGTGTGTCACGAGTTCGCCTTACTGTTCTCCCGCGACACACGCTACTCCTTCATACCCCGGCACGCTGATGTTTATCCGCGGTTAGATGAGGCCAGTGGCCCTCGACACTGTCAGCCTCACTGATGTAAACACGGCGCTCAGGATCAGGGTTAAGGAGCTACGGAAAGAAAAAAAAAAAAAAAAAAAAGCAGCTGCAGTGACACTGCTGCCTGATTGTGATGTTTCTCTCAGCTATCTATAGCGAGCATGGAAGCGAGGAGCTTGATATCTGGGTTAAGACATACACATTCATTTATATTCATGCCGGTGGTTAATTTGCCCATATATTGCAGCGGAACCCGACGTGCTTCGCTGTGATTAACATACTGTTCTGTGTTAGGCAACATGGGGCCTGAAGAATGAGAACTTGCTTATTCATGTTTAATTGATGTTAATAAAAAATGCAGGATTCCTTTCCCTTCTTTTTATTTTTTTTTTTTTTTCATTTCCAGATGCAAATCATCACACGCTGTACTGTTAATCTCACTCACGGGGTCAGGATAAATTCAGAGGAGGGATAGGCTGCAGCGGAATTAAATTTCACCTCGCGTGTGTAAACGGCCTCCGAGAGAATAAATTATAAACAATCTAAATATAACTAAAAATGCAACAGACAGCAAATGTAAGACAAAAAAAAAAAAAAAAAAAAAAAAAACAGAAAAGATTTTTTTGACTTCAGTCTTTCTCATTATTAAAGAGGAGAGGAACAATGGATAAAACTCTATTCCACTTTATAATTCATTAGGCATTCAATTATGCTGTACTCCTGATAATTCAAATTTAAATCTTGTTTCTTTTGCACAACCGTGTTTCAAATTTAAACTCAACATAACAGCCGTGGAGGATTCCGCTCAGTTCATCTCGCAACCTCTGACCCCAGAACGCTCCGCGCTCCGCCGAGACAGCAGAGACGGTACGGGAGCGGGGAACGTGACGTGACCCCCGCGTGTCCATCACCCGGCGTCCCGGGCTGCCTGCCGGCCCCCGTTCGCTCTCCACTGTGACAATGATATAGCATTTCACCGCGATGGTGCTGCCGAGGGATTAAAGGATCAGAGAGTTATCAAAGGCTTAGTCGCCCTGATTTGCAGTGACCCGACCATGGATGGCAGCCGTCACTCTGGACAAGCACGGAGACCTCCGTCCCTGCAGCGGCGTCCTCGCTGCCGCTGGCCGCCATGGGCCGCGTCGTCCGCTGAGGGACTCCCACTGGATATGATGGCTCATTATGATGGCCATCCTGTGATTCCCCATTTGATAAAAGGAGCAACTGAGAGTTTATTAGAGTGTGAAGCACGCACAAGCCAAACATTCGGCTCTGTATACACGCCTACTTTAGAATAAAATAATCTAAACTGATTGAAGGATAAACTGTTATCATAAACTCTTCAAAAAGGTCATTAATGTTGACAAAGCCTCTGTAATAAATAATGATTTATATAAAATAGAGAAGGTGTTATTCATTCAGATTTATCCACAGAATATTGTAGATGGTCAGTGGTTCTACAGGGTTAGAATTATTACTCATGTTCATTTAATAGAGGTGGATTAACATAAAGTTCTGATTCTGCAGTTAAAATGGCAACTAAAGATGGAAAAAAAAACCCTACTGATTGTATGATGATTCTACATGTTACTGAGGTTCCTATTGAGCAAATTATTCAGCGAAACTTTCCATCCAAATGCTCAGTCTGTGTCATCGTCCGACAAATTAATACATCTTAAATGCTTTTTCCTTTAAAAGGGAAATCAAATTACTTTCCATCGACTGATTCTACAGTTCAGTGAATGTCTCCAAACAACTAAGATTTGGATTATCAGATGGATTATGCAATTTACACTCAGTTGCACACTAAGAGTCTCAGGTCCCATTAAACATATCAAACAACAAATGCGTCTTCATTCAAATTTAAACTGTCCAAGTAGCCCAAAAGCTGCTGTGGTGAAAATTCAACCTCATAAAGTTACATGTGGACAAGCAACCAGAAATTTAAATTAATTACTCTGGTTTCCTTGATTGCTGTTACCTGAACTTTTCATTCCACATCTTTTGCTGCATGTGACCAGTCTAACATTTGATAAATCCAAAACGTACTAAACTTGAAGAGCTCCTAAAAACATGTGCATTAAAAAAAAAAAAATCCCTGGAACAAATGCCTGGTTTTTAACAAGAACAGGGAGTAACTCTAACTAGATTTTAGATTGTTAGTGTCTTCCTGTTTAAGTAAAAGGATCTTGAGAAGGGATTAAAATCTTCACCTCATAACACAGCTTCACCTCATTAAACTTCTGCCTCCCACCCAGTTAAGTTTGAAAAGGAAAATCTTTAAATTTGGAAAATCTTCCGAGGAACAAACCACGGAGGAGGCAGTGCATCTTGGGAAGCACGGCGGACGTGCCTCATGGTATCTCATTGGTTTCATATAAACTCAAACACCTAATTAACTACACAGTTTGGCACTTATTATCACTGCAATGACAAACTCCAGTCTTCTGGTCCTAATCAAACCACATACCAGAAAAAGAAAGATAAGTGTGTCAGAGCAAAGGGGTGGACTTGCTTCTTCAGATGAGCTGTGATAGCCGGATTTTGTGTATTAAAAATAAACTGTGTCCCGATGAAAAGGCCCCCCTGAATACATGGCAGCCCTGCATCCTCCAGCTCCTGTGGCTCTTGACCTAACAGGAAGCAGACGGGGGGAGAGCGACCGACTCAGGCCAGCCAATTAGAGCTCGGGGAGCGGGAAGCACTCCGAGGCTAACGAGCTCCCTCTCCGTGACCCTCCTCACCTCTGCAGGACCCCGCGACGCGAAATATGAGGAGCCGGGGAGCCGCTTTAACTCCACGTCAATCCTCCGAACTCCCCCTTTTCCACGACCAATATCTTTGGCCTCGGCACTGCCCGGCATTGGTCCTGAACCCTGCTGCGCGACCACAAGGTTTACACACACACGCTGCTTCTGTCCAGAGGCCAACCACATGGCTTATTACCGCCGCGCTAATACTAAAGAGCACACACAGGAAAAAACAATGAGAGCACATCCAACTTGTGCTGAGCTGGAGGGCCTTCAGCGGAGAGCTGCTCCCGGCAGGCTACGCTGGATCCGCTCTGCGCGGAGGGGCAGCGAAGCCTCGTTCCAAGTACTGTGAATAGTAAGCAGGTTCCAAATTAATTGGCAGCATTTGTGAGGCAATGAGATAATTCTGAAGCACTGTAATGAAGTGGGACTGCGCTGAATGCTTAGGCGGTCGGGCTTTGGGGGATAATTGGTGCTTATCGAAGGCAATCAATATAGCAGCAATGAATCGAAAGTTAATGGCACACCTGGTAGGATCATTGCGGCAGGAAGCACAGGACGGTCGGATTATGTTTCCGGTGCACCGCTTGAGAACTAATGAAATAAAACGTGGAAAAAGAAAAGAAAAAAAAAGAAAAAGAAGAGGGCCAGCCACTAATAATCATCGCTGTCCAACTCCCCCCCACCCCCCTTTTTCTCTCCAGGCAGAATTGGTCTTGTCATTTGGACCCTCCAAACACAGACCATATGTGAGTTCAGCCCTGGCAATCAGACTGCATTGTGGAGCAGGCGGCTGAGTTCATCAGGAAAAAATTAGCCCGCCGCTCTGCGAGGCCTCGCTCCTATTGGCCAGTCACGCGGCCCGCTCCGTTTGAGGGCACCCCAGACATTCCTGCGGATAATCTTTTCCATTCCTCTGCTCAGCTCGGTGAGGACAGACCAAATCGCAGCACAAGGCTCGCATTGTGAAGGCCCTTTTTCAAGAAACCCTGTTTTCAATGCTGTCTCTCTTTTATGCTCTCTCTCTCTCTTTCTCTCTCTCACCTCATACGCAGCAACCCCCCCCTCTAAAAAAAAAAAAAAAAAATCTTTCCCATCATTATTTTTTTTAACTCTTAAAAAGAAAAGAAACATTAAATTATTACTTTTTTGAAAACGATCCCGTGGAAACACTCCCACCATCGCTACGTTTCTCACGCTCCTTTTCCAGTAAGAGTTTGTTTTTGAAAAGCCACAACAATGTAAAACCGCTGAAACCGGAGCCTGGCCACATCAGTGTGCTGCCTGGAGTTCAGCAGATAGCCGGCCCCCACTGCCCCGGCTTCTACCCCTCCGGGCGAGGCTCGCGGACCTTCCCAGAAGCCTCCTGCTCCGTCACCGCTGCGCGCCTCGCGCCGCCCCGCTGCAGCTTGTCATTGCGGCTCTGAATTGGAAGACAACCCCACACAAAACTGGGGACATGAGCAGATTTATAGTAACACGTTCCATAATTAGACCCATGATTATTACAGGGTTTGCAAACTTTCGACTCCAGAGCAGCTGTCTATCCACAGATGCATTGACTTTTCTTTTTCTGGCTGCTTTTTTAGCTGAATCACCTCCGTAACGACAAAGAAGCAGAGCACAATTAAACTTTGTGAACAGCTTTCCCTTTTATCCTTTTGCCGCTGAGTCAAAGATAGTCAAAATAATCAAAAGCGACTTCTATCCTAGTGGCCTGGCCTTAAAATAGCCAAAACACAAAGAAGCAAACCTCTGACATAGTTGAGTGAGTCTATACTCCTTATCCAGATGGTCTAAATTGTTCAGGAAAAACATCCACCCTCACCACAAGCTGTGACAGTAAAAAATGTAGCAATCAATCAAGATAAACTGTGTAAAATACAAGGAGACGAGGAGGGGTGAGGCTGGTGGAATAACTGTGCACCTCATCGTGCTGAAACATGTCCATGAAAAAAGTATTTGCCTGTGAGAGAGAAGGGGTAGCGGGGTCTCATTGTGCATCGAAAAGCCTAATCTCCCCACATGAAAAAGGAAGCATATGAGAGACACTGAGTCTCTCGGTGTTATTGTTTCTTTTTTTTTTAAACAAGCATTTGGAAAAAAAAATGTAACTTCTTCGCTGGCTTCTGATACTGATGGGGATTATGTTCACCCTGCTCATTCAGGATAAGCGTCCCAGACTGAACTTCCCCGCTCATTTGTTAAGATGATCATCTTGACCTCTGCCGCCCAACAAGTCGGAGTACCAGGAGCAAGGCATATCAGGCCAAGGCTGTTTTTTTTTTTTTTTTTGCAAGCATGCCAAATTCACTCAACAGCCGGCAAAATCAGCACAAACATGACGTCAACTCTGCGCTTCAATTTAGTTGCGTCCAATTTGGAACAATTTCAGAAACATCATGTTCTCGGACTCGTTTGTTGACTCACTTCAAACTTAGCAGCTTTGATGAAGTGAGAGTGAAAATGTGTCTCTCAGTTTGTCTGGATCATAACATAAGGCTGGCAGTATCACCCTGCTGGATGCATGTCTGGAGGACTGTTGGACACGCTGGAGGAGGTTGTTGCAGGACCCATGAAGAGCTAAAGACAGCGCACCTTCTGGAGATTTGTTTGCATTATAGAAGTCTCTCAGAGTACCAGTTAATAATTAGATTGATGTACTGACTGTCCACTTCCTCCTTTACCCTAATTCATACTACTTTTCTAAATTGCAGCTTGTGTTCAGTTTTTTCTAATTCTTTTAATAAATGTTGACTCATGGGGAACAAAAGCACTGTCCTTGTACACCAGGAAGACTCTGATTTGATGTATACTTAAAAAAAATCCTCTTACAAACATCTTTTGACCACGAAAACCAAGTGAATTTAATTCCAGCTTATTAACAGGTCTTGTTGAGCAAGCATTACTCCAGATGCAGATTTCAGACTATAAGCAAGGCCTGAAAGATAGATGAAGGTCATCCTGTCGAAAAATATTACAAACATAATATATAACCGCATTACGCACTCACATTTTCACTTCTTTTTTAAAGATAGTCACCTCCAAGGCTTCAAGGACAATTCAGAGGCTGCTTCTTGATAGCAAAATTTGGCACAAAAAAAGTGAGCTGGATTTGTGTAAATATAACGTTATGACTTTTTTTAAAGGATTCACTGTCAGATATGTGGATTATGATATAAAGATATGAAGATTAAGGATATAGGAAGATCAAGGCAGTCTTGATACAGTTTTTAAAATATATTGAGAGGATTCACTCTGACTATTCAGTTTAAATTGTTCCAAAATACGGATCAGGTTATGCTTAGGAGCAGAGCTTTTTATTTATTTATTTATCCATGAATCTCAGCCTTAAGAAACAAGCATCTGACCATTTGAATGCCCGACCATGGAAAATAAATCCAAAATACTTTACAATGGACAAATTCAACAAAGCATATTTTTTGCTATTTTTAAAAAAAATTGAATGAGCCAGTCTAATAAAGACCCCCAATAATGCAGCAAAGGGTTTTTAAAGGAGAGGGGAAGAAAATGAAATTTCTCTTTTTTTAATAGAAGGAATATGATGCAGTTGTATCTGATGGTGCTCAAAATGGAACACAGTCTAAACTCAATTATAATTTTGAATGAGCAAGACAAATAAAACTTCATTTTCATGTGCGAATACTGGAACTGTAAAACTATGAACAGCTCAGGGAGAGAAAAGACGCAGATACAAGGCTGAACACAAAAATATCCTACAAAAACATTTCTAATTCACATTTATCCGTCTCGTCATATGAGTCATGTTCTCACATGAAGGACAGCCGCATGCAGCACACTGATCAGATCTCAGGGACGCAGTGATGAATGTGCCATCATGTAAGCATAGTGAATACATACAGTTCAATAAAGAATACTGACTGATGTCAGGGAACAGGATAGTGCTGCTGGGACAACAAATTAATCAGTTCATATTTACTTGTATCACACATTTCAAGCAAATTCAGTTCAAAGTACTTCACAAGTGACTGATGACTGCAAACATGCACACCTGCACATGTAACAGTGTACATGCATACACTCAGAGGTAAGAAAAAAATAAGAAAAGAAACTTTAATGTTGAGACTAATACACAGCCAAAATATGTGTGTGAAAACTGCCAGTAAATGTTGGGTAAAATGGAAACTGGCAAATGAAGAAGGAGAGAGGTGAGTGTGAGGAGGAGGGGGGCACCTCTGTTAACTTGTCCATCATAAGCGCTCCACATGCAAACACACCATTAATCATGAAAACTAACGTCTGAGAACTCCCCCGACCACAGGCGGTGGCATGAGCAGAAGTGTGTGTGTGTAAATGAAACTAGTCGCACTTTCCACCCTCTGACAACACCGGTCATTCTCAACTGTATTCACTATTTAAGTATTTAAGTATATTATATAACACTGCTACGAATCGATTCATGTGTCTGTCGACTATATGAACACACATATTCAAAAATGTCTCAAAATGCCAGCTTTGGATTTAGTCTGTAACATAAAAAAATGTGAAAGCAGGAACAAGAGCGTGAAAACATGGAAAACTTTTGTCCTCTACTGTAGCTATAATATTAAAGGGACCATCTGTTACTATTACTTTATCATTAATTCATTACACCTCATCACGGTGTGTGGTAACGGCTGAAATGAGGTAGATGTTTCATAATTACTGAATGGGAGAAAATGTCACCCCAGCTGGTTTTTGTACACAAGTAGTTACACACTCAGACATGATCTACACCGAATATGAAACAAAATTAGCAGTCAGTACGGCTCTGCTGATTGCAAATAGACTTACTCCCTGTCAGATCAAACATGAGTCTGGAAATTTTACCCATGAGCTCACAGGTATGGAGAAACTATGGGGAAGAACTTCACTAGACAGTAGGTCTTACCTGTAGATAGGCGACGCTGATGGAGGGGACAGACGCCACTGAAGCAGGAACAGGCCTCACCTGAGCGGCCTCGCTGCATGGGAGGAGCCAACGAGCACTGGGGCTTCAGGAACCCTGCAAGAAGAAGAGAGATAATTAGCTTTTGGAGACAAACAGGACTGCGATGCTGTGACAGTGGAGCGGGACTGAAAAGTGAAACTCTTTGTTGAAAATCTTGAGAAAGGGAAACATCAAGAACAAGAAGAAGGCAGGGCAATTTCCACTTCTATCTATCCATTCCTCATGTACATGTCTTTATTTGCACATCTGGATCATCATATGGATCTCTTTTTCTTATGGATTTAGTGTCGGTAATATCAGATTGTGCTTAAAATTTGATCTTTTCTGCCTCGACTCAATCAAATATGATCCGGATCCATCATTAAATCACCGCATGTTGAGGTAAAACGTTTAAAAAAAAGTAAAAAAAAAAAAAAAAAAAGAGGAATAAAGTTAAAATGCCAACATGAGGAGAAAAAAAAAGAAATAAAGAATTACAAAAAGATAAAATCCAAATTCAAGTTGTGAAATCAAGTTGTGGATGTTAAAGAGAAAGTGTGAATACAGTTAAAGGGTAAAGGATGACGTCAAAATGGCAATAAAGAGTAAAACTGGTGGGAAACCTGTAATATTCTGTGTTTTCTTAACACCTTAAGACCGGGTTGTTACGGCGGAGACGCCAGCTCCAGCTGAAAAACTGTTTGTCTTTGGGAGCTTTCTCGTTCGACACCCACACAGCGAAGAGGAAACGGGCTGAATAATTTCCACCAGCACTGCGCTGTTCCAGCCAGCCAACCTCTCACATTTACAGCTCCGCAGCCAACCTCACCCTAACCTCCTCTCCGGTGGCACCACCCTGGCTCCGACACTGGCTCATGTCAGCCGACTCCGGACATCAGACGGAACCCCGCGGCCAACGCCGGAAAAACTACGGTCGGCCCTTGTAAGGGAGGCGAAAGAGTGGTCGGGGCATGCGGGACTGTAGGTTAGTGGCTCGGCGCTGGGCAAAATGCCAGAGTGGGTTTGGGTGCCTCCAGGGGGTGGACGGGCCGTCTTACTGTCTGTCTCTGGGGTCACCGGGGTCATTTTCAATAGGGAAGTCATTATCTGACACAATGAGGCAACTGAGGAGGCTGTACCCCGCCTCCAGGCAAGAACTCAACAGTCACTGGCATCGTCTGGGAAGAGGAAAAGCAACAAATAACGCCGGATTTCTAAAAATAGAAGTACTTTTTGACAAGTACTTCTGAAATTGCGGCACTGTAATATTTTATAAATCTCTCAAATTAATACAAAACTTGTATTGAAGATTTACTTAATGAATACCTTGCAACAAACTACCTGCATTAACTTTCAGACTTCTGACTTTCAGAAATTCTGGATCGGACTGACTGATATTTCACTTCTACTGTTCTGAAAGCTTTGAGTCGAAGTGGAAATTCATGACTATACTCTTCTCGTGAGAGGAGAAATCGCTCATCTTTATCTATCCACCATGTAACTCTGGTGGATCTTCCTGGCCTTCAGAAGACCTTTGCAAATCCAAAGTTTATTCGATCCTGATGAGGACCTTTGGATTTCCAGCAGACATCGAGACGAGCAGAGAGATGAGCCCACCCCCGCCACCGCTCCCCACTACCCCCCCACCGCCACATCGCCGCATTTCTGAGCTCAATAAAGCTCCTTTATTTCCACCATGAAAAACATGTCACTCCAGATGAGCTCAGAGAGTGACATTTAAAACAGGCAAAGGGATATTGAATTAGTTCCCCATGATAAGCTGTCTGGGATGCTGATATTTTTCTGCTTATAAGGGTGTGCAAGTGTGCATGTGTGGAGAAAAATGGGGATGGGACAAGAAGGGGGGTGGGGGGGTGGGGGGGTCGTCTCTTGTGTTCAATGCAGTCTTCAAAGCTTTGATTAATCTCACGTATGAGGCAGAAACTGGCAAAAGCAAAAGCAAGTCTGGACCAGCCAGAGCAGAAAACAGGCAGACTGAGATCATCCCATACAACGTGAATGAGGCAAAACAGACCAGGAGGGTATTTTAAACGTCTCATTAAACTGGAAACAAAAATGTTTCTCTGTGTGTCATTAAAGAGGGGAGGCAGTAATAGAGTTGCGGTTATCAGATGTTGGAAAATTTCATAAGTATTATGGGTATCATTAGGCGTAAAGGCATGTTTGAGAAGGCTTGAATGAAAAGGAATGACAATTTATGGTAATTATTCTGAACAACAATAGTTAAAGAGTCGACTGGACTTCAGTCAAAATTGTGTGTGTGTGTGTGTGTGTGTGTGTGTGTGAGAGAGAGAGAGAGAGAGAGAGAGAGAGAGAGATTAAGTTCTGAATAAGCTGTAAATTTGTTCTAATGGGATTAGTTCACCCTCAAATTCAAACATGTTTTTACACTCCGCTCCCATGCCATCTATCAGCTGAGATCATTTCAATGCGATCTGCCAAATTAGATCTTTCTGTCAGCCTCTCCGTCGTCACCCCAGCGCGATAACTCCCAGGCATACAAACAAGTAATATAATCCAGATCCACACTCCAAATATCAACCCAGAAGCTTCAGCGAGTACATAGCTAAACGTATTGTTCTGAGGAAACTAATTAAATGCTGTGAAATTGACTTTCGGGTTGCAAACCAAACTATATTTTACTGACTTCTTCTTTGACCAACATCAAAAGTTTTGATTCAAGGCACATAGATGATGAAGTCTGAATTAAAAATGGAAAAACTGCCTCATGAAAAAAAAAAAAAAAGAGTTTGTAGTTTAACATGGCAGGATCCCCTACACGACGTATTCCTGGTTTTACAAAGGGTTTGGGGGGCAAACAATGACATGTTTCAGAGCTCTGAGCAATGTCACTGAACATTAGGACATTAACACGTGAGCCCGGCCTCCCAGTCAAGTTGCGCTTTTCCAAAATCAAACATAAACTAAGGAGACAGCAGCTCTGCCCACAGAAACGGCCCTCCACTGCTAGTCATCCACAGAAATAATGTTCCCACGGGACAGGGCAATACCAAGGTGCACGGTTTGGAATTTCACCTAAAGCTTAAATGGAACGCAAGAAATATGTACAAATTAGTTGGAACCTGAACACGATCTCTGCACCTCAAAAAAAGAGAAACTTTGTGCTGCGTTTTAAATGAGAGAGATTTAATTACAAAGAATTAATCATGACACATTGGATAGCTTGACAGCTGTAAAAAAAAAAAAAAAAAAATTCTTGAAAAACTGCAGATTTGAGAGGCACGCATCCATCTTTTTCTTGTTGGCATGATAAATCATTTTCAGTGAAGGGCTTTACTTTCATGCCTTGAAGTCGATGATGAAAGTGCGCGGACGTGTACATGCAGGTTCAGGATCCACTGTCACAAGCGGTGAGGTTGGTACATGTCTTGTCATTAAATCTCCTCCAACACACTGCATCATTATGTCTTGGCTCGCACACCCTGCAAGGACCTTGATTACAGAAATGTTTGATCTCGCTCCTGACTTCCAAGCAGCGAGGATCTCATTGGCTTTAATAACTGCATGATCCAATCTTCGGGGGACAAGCCTCGCACCCTCCCCCACTCAGCTGAGAGCCAATCAGCATTATTCTTACCAGTAATCATGGGGGGATCAGAGCAATGTAAACACGCTAGGGGTTTCCTCATTAAAGATGGTTTGCTAATGAAATCGCATCCAGCATTTACAACGCTGTGTTAATGAAGCCAAGTCTTTGAGATGTTCCGCTAATGAAAGAAAGGATTTTTTATTGATATAAGGCTAATAAAAGAAAGGCCTAATGACAAGGGTCTAATGAAACAAAGGTGTGTAAATTTGCCATTACGACACGACCTGCTGATAAGGGCTAAAGTGAACAGTTTTTTTTTCTTTTTTTTTTTTTAACCAATACATCAAGGAATGAGCTTTCAGGCTTTACGAGATCCCCGATCTTTTGAATCAAATACAATCAAACATTTATGAGACTTTAAGGGATTGCAGCTGAGTTCTCCTTAAGCATATCAATTGTTCCGTGTCCTGTGTTGCCAGAGTGATCAAGCCCAAGGTCAAAGTTCACTGCGCCTTTAACGCATCTCCCAGGTGCAATAAAAGAAGAGGCTCTTTCCTCATGAGACTCCGGGGGATAAGGTCCTGGTAGAGAGCGCGGGAGGACGGTCCTGCGGGGGCCATCAGTTGCTACAGTTACCGTCGTGAATGCCTTTCACCTTCAGCCATTTACTAGAGGAAGCATCAAAGTTGCATATGAGCGAAAGTCAACCAGGGCGAGAAAGACATCTCCACATGTCCTTGAGATATCTGGTTTATTTTTTGAATTTTATTTGGAGAAAAAAATGTATCATTTATTATTCCCATCGTCCTCCTCCTCTGCTTTGCCGTTCTATACAGACGGATTGAATATTTTGGGGTTTTCAGCTGTTGAACAATCACAACATGCACTTAAATGCCTAACCTTGAGCTCAAGGTGATATCATGTTTCCCCTCAATTTTCTAACATTTAATAGAGAACGAATAGATCTCAGAGTCATCAGGGAATAGTCGGTATAAAAAATTAAATAATGGGAACAGCAGCACTAATCTCCACTTTCGTAACACACAGCATTCAGCGATTTCTTGAGCAGCCCCTAGTCGGTTGAAACTGCAAAGAAGACGGCTGAAAAGACTTTCCTTTATGTTCTCATTTATCAAAATCATTTCACTGAAACCACAACTACCAGTCTTAACAGTTTCTGCATGTATTCTGCAGAAGCGCAAACTTCCATTCAAATTAAATCAGAATTAATGATCTGTCAGCTCAATCGGATCATCAAAACTATCAATACTCCTGCACTTTAATAGTGAATGAATGAATTCAATGAATCACTGGTCCAATATTATCAAAACCAAAATTACAAAAAACTTAGTTATCTGATTTTCAAATCTCCTGACTAACTGCAACATGTAGTTAGGACTGAAAAAGGCCTGCGGAGGAAAACCATTTTAATCAGAGATAATACAATATACAATAACTGTTTGGTGGTTAAAAATTAGGTAAAAAAAAACAAAGAAAAAAAGTATGGGCTGTTTTTTTCTTCAAGTAAAATTTCATAAAATTGTGCCATTAAGGGCTTTTTGTTCACAAAAAGATATCTGGACATCACAAATGTGTTTGCAGAGCCCCTTCCAAAATCAAGCATTTAAAGATTTCCTTTACATGCACCGTTGACAATTGTGTGGTTCTAACTATACACACAATCTCAAACACTGAGCTGCACATGGACACCGTCTGTCCGGACACTTGAAGTGTGTATGAAAGGCTATAAACATAATCTCAGAGCTGATCCTATTCCATTTTCCCCGCAGGTCTATCTCTGTGAGGAACTAAAACACATTTTGGACCGAAATCACCAGATAATCAAACATTTCTCGTCTGAGCTCCGCTGCATCATTTTTCTGATACTTATCAGTTATGGGAGGCATCCAGCCAGTTCCTGTACATATCTGCTCCATCAGCAAGCTGTGCTCCCTCTCTGCATTTTAAAGGGTAAAAAAAGAGCGAAGCCATATTTAAACATGCCTCTGAGCTCCTGTTTATCTGAAGCTGAGCAAAAAAAAAAAAAAGCCTGAGCAGATCCATCATGACAACAAAGCAAAGCTCATAAAAATCACCAGAGGCACTACCTATATGCTGATCACAGTATTATACTTGTAGCAGAAAAAGCTTTACCATGTTCTACAAACATGTAAATACTTTTGATGTCATTTTGACATGATTTACTGTGTGTGTTTGGTAATTATTCCTGTCAGGGTGGGAAAGAAATTCTGTCACAGTTTAAATACCACTGAAAAGTCAAAACTGACGTCCCTTCGACATTCTTCAATATGTTTAACTCATTCAGATTTTAAGCATTGTAATAACAGCATCAATGCACTTGCACTCGGCCCGTTTTCCATAAAAGGTGAGACTGAACATTTGAAAACATCAAAAATGCTTGACAACAGAAGAATGATGATTTTTTTTTTTTTTTTTTAACAACATACACCCAGTGTGTGTGTTATGGGTCTCGTTAAAATTAATGACTTGACTTGTTTTGAGTACATTCAAAGCCAATTTGGGGTATTTTATGAAAAGTTATTGGTGTTGGAAACAGTCCATAACAAGTTATGGAAAAAACTTTGTCAGATGTTCTCTTTGACTCTACACATTAGAATTCTTTTTAACTTTTGAAAATGTAAATCATCTTACAATACTAGCCTTTAGCTCAGGACGCGCTACAACAATGCAACGCGTTCCTTTCTTTAGGGCCATGATCAGCTGCACCTTGGATCATGAGGCCAGCGTCAGAAACCTGAGGGCTTCTTTAGTGAATCCTCCGAAACAGACACCCAGGAAGACCTTGGCTGGCAGACTAAATTCTCAGGTTCAGCCACAACAAGCCCGATCACTTGCGGCTAAACGTTCTTTGACAAAGCGACGAGGGGGAAGAGGATGCAGTGAATGAGTCGTCGTTTAACTGAGAAACCAAGATGACTGAAAACAAGAAAAAAAAAAAAGAACGTTTTGTGACTCACAATACCAACCACTGCTGAGGTCTGAACTGCCAATAAAAAAGTTTAACTGGACAGCTTTATTGAATGACTTATTAAGCGACGGTGTTTTGTGAGACTCAAACTGAGGCGCTTTTGAAATGAACAAGAGCACCTTTCTGTAACGGCGAGAAAGAAAAAAAAAATAAAGGCGAGAGACATGCGATTTTGCTTTGTCTGAAACTCAGTCTGTGCTTTCACACAATCTGAGACGAATGAAACTGGGAGTTGCCCCGGTGTGGCATTTGATGGTGCAAAGTACGTATAGAGCAAGTAAAACTAGAAAAGGTTACCTTTAAACAAAAAACATAAGACTGCATCCATTCGAACAACTGTTCAAGATCTGAAGGCTTTATTTATGCTCCTTAGAAAAAAACATTAATTTCATGAGGATATAAGTTGTTATAATCAAACATTCAATGTTAAGTGTTATTTGATTAAATCAAGAGTTTAACTTTCTGACAGTGCACGCTGGATTACAGCAATATAAATGTGGAGAAATATTGAAGTCGTCCTCCTACTAGAAGGCAAGGAGACACGCACGCTTCCTCGCCTCATGGGATACATTAAAATGGCTTTACATGCATTTCCTGTAGACTTAATCTAAACTCAGCTGCATAACCCAAACATTTCTTCCAACCTTAACCTCACCCTCAACACTGCCTGACCTTACAATGAATCTTCACCTAAACATCAGTCTGCTCAGTGACAGGAGTCCTCATTGAGTGAGTGTGCGATCGGCTTCAGGTCCTCAACAGCGGCGAAGAGCAGGGCGAGACACAGGAAAAGAAAAGGCAGAAAAAACTGAACACACATCCTGAAACAGCTAGTTAAACATGTGGTTGTGGCTTTTCTCTGGGTGTAAATAATCACCACCTCTGCTGGGCACTGAACTGACAGCTGAAGATTTTCTTAACCTCTGTTATCGAGCAGGCTTTTTCTTTCACACTAAACATGCATGGAAACAAACAAAGACAGCTATGATGATATTTTGCACTATATATGAGAAGATACTGCTTTACCTACGTCAGTCAGTTCAATCTAAAATCTCTGCTATAAAAAAAAGATAAGAGGGCAACTTTTTGTGACGCCTTTAATTGTTATCTTCATACAATGTCAGATACAGGTGACCTTTGTTTTTCATTTGAAATAAATGCCATCTGGTACTTCAGGAATTGTTCCGGTATGGCAGCTTTGACCTTGTCTTCTTGAGTTTTCTTTTTCTGTTGTGTCTATCAGGCATGAGGATGATTTTGGGTTTAAACTTAAGGGATTTATCAGGATTTATCAATCCTGGCAAAAGACTATTGACTCACTTAGGAATAGCAACTTTTGTTTTCATGCTTATAAAAATTTAGGACATCAGCACAAGTTTGTTGGTTCAATTTCAGATTGTAAAATATATACACACATCAGTTTACCTTTATCATGGTATTATTAATGCAGTATTTCTGTGTTTGTGAAGGTACCTGGAACAGCGTGATGTGTGGGGTTCTCTGGGGAGAAGATGTAATATTTTTGGGTGTTCTGAGACAGCAAATTCCAATATGGGAAAAGCACAAAATACACCATTCCATATGCATTACTATTAGCTTTATTTTTAAATGTCTTAGCTATTTATCCTCTGGTTTTAATTTGCTTTTTTTCTTCTTTCTTCATCTTTTTTGTTTCTATGATTTTAATGTAATTTCGTGTGTTTCTTTCTCTTTGTGAAGCACTTTGAATCGCCTTGAGTGTGAATGGTGCTATACAAATAAATTTGTCTTGCCTCGTCTGAATTAAAACGACATGATCATCATCAACGCTTGAATTGATCGCAAATCACACAGTTGTCACAGTACTCGACGACATTATTGCCAACGGATTTAGGTCAGTTAAAGACAAATTAAGACCACTATGTCAATGTTGAGGTGATTTTAGTTAAATTTGCTTGTCCATTTATACCATGTACCACTAAAGAAACACTCAATGAATCATGTTTTCATTTGCTTAATCATTTCACCTTTTTCCACAGACACAGCGCCTCCTCTCTGGGCTGCACAGGACATTGCAATGCGACAGCGTTGAGCAGAGAAGACACCAAAGCGGAGCTTTCCTGGTAATTTATAACAGTCATTTGTCTCACTTGCTGTGACGTGATGAAGCCAAACGCGGGGCCATTGGCGAGCAGTCACAGACGGACGGGAGGTGGGGAGGAAAACTAAACGAGTGTGGTAAATGAGGTTAAAGGGGAAGAAAAGAAAGGGGCTGGTTCAAAGACTCGTCATGTCCGTCAGAACCTTTCTTCGGGGCAAATGGGGGAACAGGGGGCCTCACTGCTGCCCAGGAGCAAGAGGAGCTCCTTGAGCAAATGACTCTAATCAAATTTTTTTGTGATTGGACTCAGAAAAGCTGTAAGGAGGCAAAAGTGGGCTCCTTTCACCCAAGGACGGACACAAGGAAGCATTTAAAAAAAAAATCACTATCCCTCCATGGATCTTTTACAGTAGCTGCTCACATGACAGACTATCTGCCCACACCAACAGCCTTTGGCAAGGCACACACTGACTCTTTCTCTGTTCCTTGTGAAATATCACTGCCAGAAAGGGGGGGGGAGATAAAACTGTGTTTTATGCTCATCCTCTAATGGATCGCTAGTGGAAACTCATCCAGTATTTTGTAAGGATTCAGCCCAGTCTGCACTGCTTCAGTCCAGCATCAAAACTATTTTTAGCCTTGATTAATAGTTACCATTGGACACAGTTCTGGCCTTAGTTCGTGGCCTCGATTTTCCTTGATCGCAGTCGACGTTTTAGAGTGATCAAAGAAAATTACCTCCAGCAGTTTATGCTTTAAAAAAGAAGAAATCTTTATGGTGGAGAGATGAATACTCTGTGGGGAGGACAGCTAATGCATCAACAGCAGACTTTGAGGCAGTCCGCGAGGCAAGCCGGCGCTCATCGTCACGGCGACCTGTGGCCTACTCTGCCTGGTGGAAGGTCCCGGAGCACGCTTCCTGTTCGGCACTGCAAAATTGACTCCACACGCCCCCGCATCCATCTCTAAGAGAGTGCAGATTCTCACATTAACCTCCTCCCGCCGCCTCATTTCAACTCCAACCGGAGACCACTGACCGAGGAAGTAAACACGCGCAAACACCCAAGGACAAAACAGAAGGGAGGACTTGTATTGCCACCCACATGGACTATTCTCCACTCTTGAACAATATGTTCTGGAACTTTGACCCAGATTCACCAATCGAAGGAGACACGAGCCAAAACCAGACCTACTGGACCTGCAGTTTCACAGCTCCTAATGTAAACTCAAATTCTAATCCATCAACTCCATGAACAAGCGAGGATCACTGTGTGACATTGCAAAAAAAGAAAAAAAGTGTTCCATTAAGGACACATATAAGACTTTGTCGGACAAGAAAAAAAATGACAAATAAAGATGAGAAGCCGTGGAAACTGTTGCACAGACTGAATTTTACGACGCTGCAACCAGCTAATGTTCAGCATTCCTGCAGCATGAATTGCTTTGGTGAATGATTGATAACATTTTTGAAATTCTGTTATTTTTAAGACCCTGGTGAATGAAGGTAATTGTGTGCCATTGCAAAAATAAATCGCAGCAGCATTTTAGCTTTGTTAAAAAAAAAAAAAAGAACCCTGCACAGATGACATGTTTGAAGGCTATTACACAAGACACATTAATATGAGTGGTACATAATTCAAAACCTGAAACAAAAAACATCTGGAGCTGCAGCTGTTCGGCATGGGTGTGCACTGAAACCCAGAACGACAATAAAAAAATAAAAATAAAAAAAAAAGATATCATAATAAAGGAGAACAGGAATTACACAAGACAGACCACATTCAGGCTCGGTTTAAAAACAGGGATTAAGTGCACTCTCTGGCTAAAATGCCTCTTTAAGAAGGGCTCATTAAATATGGAGGGGGATGTTGAAAACCAGTAATGCTGATTCCAGCTCGTTGCCTGTAAATCTCCATTAGGGAGTGGACGACTCCAGAAGGGAAAAAGTGTTGGCACGATCCCACCCAGGGGTTAAAAAACACTTTAAATTGGTTGTAAAGTGCACCGCTCTGCTTTGGTATCATTATTTTAAAAAAACAGTCAAGTGAGACTTGGATCAGCAAGAGGAACCAAAAAAAGCAATATCAAGTTTAAGAATTCAGGGACAAACATGCTCTGTATAGGTTGAAATTCAAGCATCGGCATCAAAAGTCTGGCATTAATAACACAGTTAAATACTTACTGCTCAAGAAGGAACTGATTTGCATAATTTCTCTAAACTGTTCAATTTAAGCCCAGATAAGACTGGCATTTAGGACCGTGCAATTTATGAATGAAATTCAGCAAGGTAGAGAGAACACTCTGCTATTATGCCACAAGCCTATTTGTTCCATCTGTTGAAAGGCTGAAGCTAAGTTTGGAGCGCTAAGTAGAAAAGGAGATATCTTTTATTCCCCTTCTCCATCCACACAATGATAATTGGTACGCATTATGTATTTCTGAGTCATTTTTATCCTGAATGAAGTCCCACACATTTAAATACGGACCTGTGAATGGATGCAATGTTTACAATAATTACCGACATGACATTTTCTTCATGCAGTTAACTTATGTGGCGAAGCACATCTGTACAGCCCGCTGACTTTCACAATGTGGAAAACAGAAAAACAGACACTGCAGCCTGAAAAGCACTGAAATGAACTGCGACTGAATGTGATGAAATGCAAAAAGTAGAAGGATATGCCAAACGTTGCGGACACAATTCTGGGTTTTCCCCCTCGTAATCGACATATGAGCGTCTAAAGCCTAAAAATAGATGAGTCTTCTTATTTAAAGTTGCAGAACCATAGAGCTCTGCCTGCCGGCACAGCAGGCATACAGATGTAGTGTTTATTATATTGCATCGATGTTTATTAACTAACTTCCATTAAAGTCAAGCAGAACAAAAGCAAAATAAACATACTTTAACTTTCAATTAAGGCTCGGAGCTGTGAATAAACTCCTGCTTGAGTGTGACACTAATAAGCTGAGCTGAGAGCTGGACCACACTGAAACAATCAGAATGGGTCAAAGAAGCAATGAGTCTGTAGGTTTGTTGAAAAAAAATCGAAGAATTTTTCCAACTGAACAGTTCAAAATATGTTTATCCATCATGTGATTTTCTCTGTGAAAAAGCTAAAGAGCAAGTGATCTGATCAAGTGACGTAGCACAAAAGTTCAGTTTTTCAGGAGCTGGATACACAAATAAAAGAAGGGGGCATCTTCATTTGGAAACTTTATGCGCCTCAAGCTTCGAAGTCGATTCATAGTATGTATTCACCTCTGCATCGCTATTGAGGCAACCAAGGAAACGGCTTATAAAATGCACCAATGTAACGAGTGCATGTAAAAGTGGAAGAGGAGGATGGCATGGCCGATGCTTGTCATATATTACAGTATCATTCCAAGGCCCGAGTGATCTCCCGCACACAGGAACGGACACATGCCACAAATTCCAGGAGGCGACTAAACCGTTCAACTTGAGAGTCTGCCAGGCTGCGGCTGGTCTTACAGCAAACTACATCTTTATCCATTCATCCATTTGTGTTGAATATGTCCACTTTTTTATGCATCCATCCATCCGCTCTTTTCTTTAAATTCATTTTTTCAAAAGTTACAATTACATACATCGTCTCCAGATGAGTCAAACACTTGCTGCAGGCCGCCATCTTGGAATTTGGTGTCATCACAAGCATACGCAGAACGATCAGAATTAGGTTAGAACAGAAGGTTTGCACATTCAATTCAATTTTTTTTTTCGAAAACATGAATGTAGTGAAAGAGATTCAAAGCAAAGTATGTTGTGTATGAGGAAATTGGACCTCAACATGAACTCATACGCTCACTGACTTAAACTTCAGTTACAATTTCTTGCTTCGTGTAATTCACGCAAAAAGTCAAGGAAATAGATTTCTACCTTGTTCTGCTTTTATTGTCTTTTTTTCTGAGTGTGCCTCTGGACAAAAAGGTTGTAAGCTCAGACCATTCACCTCGGGGCCATGTGAATGAATTTTACATCCAGTCTATGTGTAAGCTTTCTCTGAGGCCTCTCAATTCCTTCCACAACCCACAGACATACTGCATATTTATAGCAAATGGCTTGATCAAAACAGTTTTTTCCCCATTATGCTGCACTTTTATATTTTTATTTACTGCATTGCCACTCATCAAACATCATTAAATGAACCCTCACTTAATATTCAAGACAGGTGCAGCATTATTTAAAGCAGGTCTGGCACTGCACCAAATGGGAAGACTTTTACGCCTCAATACTAATCAATGAAATGTTTAACTACGGCGCTAGAAGATTCATATTATTGACTCTGAGGAGGTGAGATTGAAAATGAAAGAAGGTAAGTCCTGAGAGAGGTCGATCTTCACCCGACTTGCTCAATTCATTAGGAGACGCTGAAATGATTCAGCATAACTGTCTCGCGGCTGAAGATCTTGTGGATGTCGAGAATGATGCGAGAAAGACGTCGTGACTCCGCCGATAACTCGTCTTCTGCTGTCACACGGCGGCATCCGTTCTGCGAGATAGAGTCGTGCCCTTCACTTGACAGATTTTTGAAACGGGGTTTGTGTTCGCTACATAATCAAGGACAAAGTTATCGGCCACACTTGAGAATACGAACACGTCGGGGTGAAAAAGACAAATCCTTGGATCAGTCATGAAACAGGACAGCCGCCAACATGGGGCGAACAAAAGGGAGAAGGATGAAATGAGAGAGAAAACAAGTGAAAGAGGGATGGAAGAAGACGATGACAGCAAAGGCTGAGAAAAAGAATGAAAAAAAGAAAAAAAAAAGACTGGTAGAGGAAGCCATACAAAACTAGGTCAAGTCACATGACTGGGATCGACTGCAGGCAGGATTAAATATCCTACAGCATGTGGTCATTTACACAACAAATGTAGATTTCATTTTATAAATTATTTCTCTTCCACAGGGGGAGGGATGAGCCTCGGCATAGTGTGCGCAGAGCTGCACAGCGCGCCGGCTGGAAGCGAGGCTTTTCAAGTGAGCACAAAAACAGAGCAGTAAAGACTTGAGCGAGCCGTTCCCTCTGAGACGGGAAACAAAGCGAAAGCCTGCGATAGCATGAAAATGATCATAACAGGAGGGGACACGGTTCCAGCATGAGACAGCTCCATTGTGACAGGCTAATGGCTGTAACATACACTGACCATTATCCCGGGTAAATGCAAAGGACAGTGAAATGCAATGGAAAAAAAAAAAGAAGAAGAAAAAACAACAAAGATGTCACATACTTTCACTCGTTACAAAGTGACAGCAGAAGTGTGCCGCTACTTTAGGCCTGCATGAGCAGAATTTCAGTTAGTTTACCTGACAAAACTATTGTTGCAGTTGACTCCATCAATAGTTGCATGGTGATGAGTACTGAAACAAATTATCACTGTAACTCATAATGATGTAATTTTTTTTTTTGCCTTTAACCTCTCCATACTGTGGGATTTTAGCCATCTTTTAAGTTTATCACAGTGTTGCAGTTAGCACTCCTCGTCTTTCTGTCTTTCTGTGAAAGTTTGCATGTTTTCCCTACACTCGAGTGAAATTCCTCCAGGAAGTATGGTTCCCTGAAACAGTCCAAAAACATACATTTCAGGTTAAATGGTGACTTTTCATTACCCATAGTTGTAATAGTAGATATGTGTGGTCTCTGCATTCAAAAACAGTAAGTTGAGATGGGCACCAGAGCCTCTAAATTGTACAAAAAAAATGATGGAAATGTTTATTTCATAAACGACAACATCTCCTAACTGAATCGAAGGCGACAACTGCGACAATAAAATCAATACGCAAGAGAAATAACATTGTCCTTTACAACAGTATGCTGCTGGTGCCTACAGGAGATAAATCAATGAAGCCAAGCCAGACTTGAACGGTAGATCTAGCAGCGTTTACACAGTGAAAATGCTAGTTATAGGAGTAAACAGAGACGAGAAGTGTGGCTGAATATCTTTAGATGAGAACCTGTAATCTATCTTGTTGGTGTCACATTGACAGTCACCTCATTTTCTGCTGTATTTCTGCTGGTTGACAGCAGTCGGAGTTGGCGCAGCAGTCACAAAATCGAGACGGTCTTAAAGTCTTCACCACTGTTAAAGGCTATCTCAGGCTATCGGTGGTCACATGACCACGATAGCCACACACGATAACCCTCATACCGAAATGGTTACTGCAAACAGGACAAAGGATCTCATCACGACTGCACACCTTTAATCTGTGAGCATCAGCACAGCTGTGAGAAACCTCAGGACAACTATTACACCAACATGCATCTTCAAAGTGCTGTGGTGTGCAGCAGTTCGGTTTCCAGTAAAACAAAATGATAGGGGAAAAAAAACACAGCAATAACAGAAAATCTTTTCCTTGAACAACAGGGGAAAATTGTCTGTTAGAGTACATCTCTGGCAGTAGAAACACAGTTTAAAATTTGGACAGGCCACGAGGTCCTGTTTCAGTTCATCCTGTGTGATGGCACACTAGACTCACTGTAGAATGGAGAGATGTCACTTAATCAAATATTTTAACTCAAATATATTTCCAATGCTGTTTTTATTGAGAACATTACCGACAGTTTTCCCTCTCCAAATTGTCTATTGAAGAGAGCCTTATTCCTGTGACTTGTATCACAAGATTCTAGATTTGAACGCACCTCGGAGGGCCGAGTGGATTGATCCAACCTTCAACTGCTTAACGTTCACTAAAAGTCACAGAATTGTGTGCATCTGTCTTATCTGTGATATCTTCTTCATAATACAAAACATAGGCAAGAAATTTCAACAGTTTCCTCAACACGTTTTTTTTTTTTTTTTTTTTTTTAAGGTGCTGAGATAAAAAAAGAAGTTGTTATAATCTTCACAGAAACCAACTGGTGCCCTTCTGATGTGACTTGAAGCTCATACACGTGGCAAATGTAAGACATAATGGAGGGTGACATGTCATAAAATGCCAAATGACTCTCGTATCCCATCAACCCCTCTGGCCTGCTGCATCAAAATTGGAAACTACAGCTGTCAATCAAGGGTCGGACTGCAGGCTAAGCCAGTCCAAAGCTCAGTCAATCCCCTGGAGCCCCGGAACACTGATCATTCACTCACATCTGTGGTGGGCTGGGAGCGGAAAACACACAGAGAGGATGTGTAAATGTGAGAGAGAGGACCGATCACCGGTGTGAAATCTGTGGTTGGCTTACACTCGCAATTCCAATAAGCAAACTTGAGCCGGAGACCCCCACCCCACCACCACACAACCAGATTTGGGCCAATCAATGTGATGTAATGTCACTGATGGCTCATACTGACACGTGGCTCGCTGCAATAGGTTTGACCTTTCTGGTGTTTGCGGTCGCGAGCATTACGAGTGCAGAGATAAATCTGCTGGCGGCAACCAGAAGATCTTTGAGATGTGTGTTTCTGAAATGAATTTCTTGCATCTGTGTAGAGAGTCTCCGACTCCGCTCAGTGTTCAAGCTCACCAAAATCCACAAGGTTCTTGTACACATTGGCAAATTTCAACTCTCTACAAAAGGTTTTCAATTGTAATTTTTCATTTTAAAACCTCCTAGGACTGCTCAATGTGCACTTCAGGCCATTGTCTAGCTGAAAGACCTTCACCTGAACTGGAAATTTACTGATTCTTGGCAATACATTTGGCTGCAAAACTCTTTGGTAACCTCAATAGTTTGTCATTTGTTTGATGTACATAATGCTTTCAGTGTAAAACCCATCCAAACACTCCACTATGTGTTTGAACCGAAGCCATTTTGTACTGAAGTGAGGCTCCTCCTCGTTCTTGTTCCTGGATTTAATCACTAATACACAAACCACGGCTCTACATTATTGAAAAAGCTCTACTTTGGCTCCATGCCACCATACATTATCCCAGAAGGACCGTGGCTCTTCTATGAATCATTTAGCAAACATCACTCTTTCCTTTCAGTGCTGGTGTGACCACGGACCTGTTTGGTGAAGTTTGCAGCATATGGTAAGGCACAACCCAACACTCCAGATAGCTCAAGGCCTGCCCGAAGCTCTTCACATGCTTTGCACGATGTGTCTTGAACAATCCATTATGTCATTAATTTATTATAACCATTTCTCAATAATGTAAAAAAAAATATATATATATCCTTTTGGATGGCGTAAAACCCATAATTTGTGAATTCAAGTCTGATAGATTTTAAAAATCAAGCCAATAATGAGTTGCTTTTGATTTAGTTGAAAGATATAATTAACTGTATCCAATGGACACGCGGTGATTCATTGTTGTGTCCTTTGGATTTGTTGACAAGCATTCAGCTATATTCATTACTTGAAATTCAGTGTAGTTGTAAAACTAAAAAGTTATGTTTCTCTCAAGGACGTCTGATGAATCTCAAATGAAACTCGCATATTGTAAGCATCATTCTTATCAAATACAAAGATGTTTTATTGACTAGACAATATTGGCCACACACCTTTACTCACATCTGTTTATTATTGAGTCGCCAAAAGCATGTGACAGTTTTACAGACAAAGAAAACGACTCATGAATGTGAGCTGGTGACACTTGTTGATGTTTCCACAGCTCTATGTGCTGTTGCTATATTGCAGGTTTACAGCTACTTTGTTACCTAAAGTGTAAACATAATTCAACTTGGTATTTATTGAATGCATTCATGATTAAGAAGAAAACCTTCTGCTTAACCTTGACAGATTTATTTGTAGTTTATACAGTACATAGTATGGAATGAGTGCCCTCTCCTTTGTGCACATAATAGCTCCAGCTTATTCATATACCAAAGAGAGGTCCGGTGGGTCAAAAGGTGAGGCTACCAAAATGCCACCAATGACAGCAGCACATGTCCACCTGCAGACACCGGGAGACGAGATGAGTCAACGAAGCATGAGGGCTGCACCAAAAAATACTAAATCTGCCTTCCAGGGCAAAAACTCTTATCTCAAATAGCAATTACTGACCACGAGAGACAGACCGTCAGATTGGCTTACAGTTGAGCAGTTGCGCTCCCTGTTAAAAAGCGGCGAACTTAATTTGGATCAAGGGAGGGGCAAGTGGACGAGCCAGAGCAAGGTCACTCAGAGATGTCTGCATCCGCAATAACCTAAAGATGAGAAAGAAATACGTCCCAGCGGAGCTTGATGTAGAGGTCGCACGTATTTTCTTGCCCTCGGGCTGCATGAATTTTAAATAAAGCATAACCCAAGCTGTCATGATGCTGTTTTAGGAAAATGTCATGTCGGCATGTTACTGTATCAAATCAGCAATTTGTGAGTTTCTTTTTAAATTCTCCCACATGCAACATCATAATATCAGACATTTATGTTGAATTAAGACAATGTTGCTTGGTAAACTGCATGTTTGTGAGGAGGAGAAACTTTTGCTTTGAGTTCTTCAAATCATCAAGTTACAAGCTGTGGGTGAGGCAGCGATGCTGATGTCAAATTACACACATTTGTAGCTGCATATCAGCTGCTTAGTGTCAGAGGAAAGGGTTTCTTGAGTCTGGTTAATGAAGCCACATAACTGAAGAGCAAGACAGTCCTTGGTTGGAGTCCCGGTTGGGCTTGGATCTTTCTGTATGGAGTTTGCATGTCCTCCCTGAGCAAGTCTTGGTTTTCTATCCGTACTGCAGTTTCCTTCCTCAGTCCAGTGTTATTTGTGTGTATGCATGTGTCCATTAAGTCACCTGTGATGGACTAGTGTCCAGAATCTGCCCTGCCGAGAAGATGGTTGGATTGACAGATGATTAAACTGTGCCTCTGAAGCAAAACTGTGTTTTTATAATCAAGGTCTCAACTGGATTTATGTATTTTTTCACCTTTTATAATATGGTTTTAGCACATTTAGCTTTTTCCTCTTGCACGCTCCTAAATCATACTGGCTCAACAGATCAACACAAACATCAGCACATGTCCTCATTCAGACTAGCCACTCCACATAATCTATCATCACACTGACAGATACAACCGTCCGCATGGTCAACATCAGCATTCCTGGAAAGGGGCGCAACATGTCAGCTCAGTCAGGCAGAAAGATGTAGGCCAACTGCAGAGCGGAACGGCTGAAAGAAAAATCCAGCTCTGTGTCCCAGCAGAAAGAGAGATGATTGACGACTGCTTTGCCGATGAGTAGATAGCGAAGGATAGCAGGTCTGCGTTCAAACAGGTCGTGCCGGATGCTTTTGACAACAACAGCAAATTACTATTACAACATCTTATGCCAAAAGCTGTTAATGTTTGGCACACTTGTTTGACCAAAAGTTTAAAAGTTTAGTCAATCAAAGGGGTTTGTTGATTCAGAACAAACTGCTTCATAATCCCTTCATCTTTCGCTGCCTTTCTTATTCACTGTCACTTACCCCCTTCGACGGGCGTACATCTTTCTCCCCCTCCTCCCTCCGTCCTTTCTTCCTCTGTCTGATCGCTGCCCTGCTCACTGCCTGTGCACACTCTGGCTCTCAGGAGGGGGTGGGGGCCCACAGCATCAACATCAGTAAGCCCATCAGAAGGAGAGACCGGCGCCGCATCTCTTTTGATCAGCCTAGTCTCTGCATTAGCATGTACCTCTGCTCCTCCTGAGTAAGCTACCTTGCCTGTCAGCGCCGGCGACCCACGAGGAGCCTTGCCCAGGTAAAGACAGTAGGAGCTCGCCACCTCGTCTGAATCTTAATCGCTAATGAATGCCCACTCGCCCGCTCGGCGATAAGAAGAGAGAGAACCACTCTTGTGATCTTGTGCTGGAGACAAGACGAAAGCGCTGCCTTGCATCTCCGATGTACCGTCAGGGTCTCCTTGGACTCCGTGAAAACCGACTGATACAAAGTGAGTGAAGGTGTTGATTAAATACGAAGGTTTCTCTGGACCTCTCACGGGACTTCTCAAAGGAAAGCCTTTTTTTTTGTTTTTTCAATGACAACAAAGTACCACATAAAAAAGCCGCTCTTTAAGAGAAACAAAGATGGCCTGTTTGTAATTTAATCATAACATACAGAGGCTCATTCATGCCTGTAACAGAAATTTATGTTTGAGTTCTGCTGAAAACAAAACAAAGAGCTTATTTTTTTATGCCGTGAGTTAAACTTTATCGTCTGTAGGAAAAAGAGGGATCCTTCTTACTTTTTTTTCTTTTACGAGGGGTTGTGTTTGGCCCGGGTCTGGCCTGAGTCTGGATCCGCAGCCGGGTGCCCTCTCACTTCTGTGCCACTTAATTAGCCCGACTGTGCACAAAGGGGAGTTGGTCACATGGGCCCAATTTGGCCTGCTATAAAGTCTGCGAGGGCTCAACAAGCATTACTCGGGGAGTATTTACGTGCCTGCTGCACTTAAGGTAAGAGACTTTGAAGATGCAGAAAACAGGACGGAGAAGAAGTGAAAAGAAGAAGAAGAAGAAGAAAAAAAAACTGAAATGAGAGGAGGGGACCCTTAAATTCCAGGGAATTTTTCCAGATGTTGCTCAAATATTCTGCTGAGGCAATCCAGATGTGCTCGCTGTGTTTATTCCCTCCTTCTGCACACCGCTCCGAAGACCTCTCTTTCTTCCCTGGAGCAGCCCACATCAGTGTTCCCCAACAGGGCCTTTTAAGTGAGGGCTTTAATAGCCCCCGGGGCACCTTAGCATCCACTAGGATCCTGTAATAAACATCCACTCTCATTCGCTACAGCCCACATGTGTGTGTTTGTCAGAAAGAAGGGAGATTAACTGCCTTGTTTTATCGCTCTTTGGATCAATTAACAATTAACTCTGTTACTAACAATAGCCACGCCATACGGGGAGGAAAAAAAAAGAAAAAAAAAGCCATGCGCTGAGCGAAGCAGGAGCTAAATAAAAACAACAAGCTTCCTGCATCCTCTTCCCCAACTCCACACTGATCGGGTTTTGTTTTCTTTTTTTTTTTTTCCTCCCCGATCCATCTTTTCTCCTCAGTCATCCAAACGCTGTCACGTCTGCGGAGGCTGCACGCTCCCACAGAGCGTGACCCAGCCGCAACCCCCTGACCTTACCTCTGCTGCCAGACGGCACACTGACTCTAAGCCGCTCCGCTCTGCGCATATCAGGCTGTGAATCAAGTGTGTCGGGGATTTCCTAACATCTCAACCCCCAACAGAATATGCATGTTGCCGAGTCAGGTAACGGCACATATGGCAAACCTCAGCAGACATGCACACACATGCCACCGGAGCTGCGAGCAACCACTTTTCGTCATCACTTGCGCAGCTTTTTCCACTGTATACATTCTGCCTTCATGAGTTGTGTACTTAAGAGAGAGTACAGCATCATTTTCTGTCTTTTAAAAGTCTAATTACTTCCAACCATGAATGACTCACATGCATGAAGTGTTCACACAAAGTCTTCCTTATGATTAAGTTCAGATTTAGAGTTACCGATGAAATCGTAATACCAAATGAACTCCGGTAAAGGTTCACCCAACTGCTCATTCCAGTTTTTATGTTTTCGTACAGTTGATCCCGCACAAAGTGACACATCTGAAGCCGTAACCTCAGGGTGGAATTGTTCGGGTTTAAGTAGGAATCCAATTTAATAACCATACAGTTAAAGATGAAATCCCTTCTCATGAATGTGCATCTGCTAGTTAAATCCACTGTGCTAGTTGTGAGTAACAATATTAACGGTCATTCTTGTGTAATTTGCTTTAACAAAGACATATCAAGAGATCTGTTGATTTTCATAAGCTGGGTTTATGCTGTTTTGCAGATTCAGGTGTCTGATGTGTGATTATTGTATTTAAATATCATAGCAACCAATCATAACGCACAAAATCTCAACAGTCAGTCTGATGCGGATGAAACTAACTATTTGACGTCATGAATACAAAGTAAATCAGCAACCATCAGCTGCAAGCTGCAGACACAAAAACTGAACACAAAGCTGCTGGGCTCAATACTACCCAGTCGATACCACAACAATATTACTAACAATAACAACCTCACGCTCGGATCTGTCGCACTTCATCTGCAGTCCTCTCGTGTTTCCCCGTCCTGGGCCCAACAGTAAAAGGCATCGTAATTGTGGCACTTGAACTTGTCAGAGCCGTTCGTGCAGGCAGCAACTGTCAGCGCTTTGGTATGTAAGAACGCTGATGACAAAGACATGACCAGCACCTGCACGCCTGCGTCTGCCTGTCTGTCTGTCTGTCAGGTAAACCTGATTGTTCGACTTTCTTCTCCTAAAGAGAACAAGCAATGTTCAAAATTAATTATGCTACAAGTGGAAGGGGAAAAAGTACAGCATTGGAGCTTTGACATAAAGCACTGCACATAATCCATTTACATTTCTCCTTGGTGGCACAATGTGAGTGTTTTTTTTTTTTAAGTCTATTAAGCACATTAAATTCTATAGCCGACGAGAAAGAGCTTTTAACTCAGTAACCGGCTAATGTGCTTTTTGCATTCATTCATTCCTGCTGCATTCAGTGACTAAGCATCGGTGCTCAGTTAACAAGAAGACATCAGTAGACCCCGCGTTCTGGTCTCACCATGGTCAAGATGGGTTTATATTGGAGCAATTTACAATGTGTTTCATGGTTGTCCAATATTATGTGGCTGTATTGTTCCGTATTGAATGGCTCGCCAGTGTGATTTTACTGCAAGGCCTGTCTGCAAAGAAAATTACCCTTATGGGACAATAAAATGTTAAAATAGATTATATTAAAAAAAAAAAGAGTGAATGCGGCCGAGAAAGGGAGAGAACAGCCGTTTCCGTGCCCTCAATGACATGTCACTCAAACAGCACGAGCAGATATGAACTATTTTCCTTTTCCATTTTCTCAAAGCTATTTGAGGTGAAATAATCGGTACAGTATGTTCATGTGTCTCCATCACGAGTGTTGTGTGGTTTTTCCAGATAGACAGCCCCTCCCCCTCCGCTCTTAACACCCCCTTCCACCTTCCTCCAGTTGAGAACATTCCAGGAACCAGACGGCTGCAGCGAGGTGTCTAACCATAGGTGACAAAGCCCTCCAGACTCCAGTACAGACTGTCTGTGCATGTGCCTGTCCTCATGTGTTTGCAGGCACGCAGGTGTGTGTGTGTGTGTGTGTGTGTGTGTGTGTGTGTGTGTGTGTGTGTGTGTGGAGGCCGAGAGGCCGTGGTCTGGGCGGATGTACCAACGCGCTTCAGACCTGCAGGCGTCAACAAACGGTTAAATCGCTCATTCACTACTGCAGGCGGGAGAAAAACCCAGAGAGGAACCCTGTTATCTTTCATTTAATCTCCCTCGCTCCTCTCATGTCTCCTCACGCGTGGTGATTCGTTAACGCAACGTGAAAGCCAGAACTTGTTCGACAAAAGCAAATTTAGGCTCCGTGTTTAATCTGAGCTAACCTGTGTCAATCCTTTTTAATATCCCTCCATATCCTGCATCTCATCAGTAATCCTCACTGTTTGCCAGTTCCCTTAATGGATCTTTTGTTTATGGTAATTGCAGTCACAACCTTTAATTTCTTAACCCTGCATAAAGAACTTTCACGAAACACGAACCTGAACCTGGGATGTATTGGAAGAAGAACGTAAAGAAAAGATAAGAAACTTTTTCAAAGACTTTCACTTGTTTTTTTGCAAGTTGTTATGACTTTATAAACAAGTGTTTTTGTACTTTCACACACGCCCAAAACCATTTCAGCTTCCAGATAAATCAGTTAGTTTCTGTTGATGATACATGATGGGGAAATGACACTGGAGGACCTAAAGAGTCTTTCTATTTATTTCCTTTGCCACAGGTATGAATGACATTAATGCAAACTGTTTGCAGCTTATGGTATTTTATTAAAAAAAGATCCAGCTTGTACAATGTGAAAATCCTCATTCTGCACATCAACTTTTGTTGGGAAGAACAACTTTTGTCGATCGCAGCAGTGCAGACTCCAAAGAAGCAGAGGAAAAGATAAAAACTGAGACTTGTAAAAAAACAACTGGTGAAATATCAAGAGAAGACGGCTTTTATTTTATGGAATCTGCCATTGTGATCCCAAGAGAGCGAGAGAGACAAATGTCAAAATAAGAAGCCTGAAACACATTTAAAGTTTGCAGAGCACAGCATCGAAAAAGGAACGAGACAACAGGAGTTTGCTGAGAAGGTTTTTTCAGCTTCGTCAAAATGTTCACATATGTTCTGTAAAAGCTGCAAAGATGACCATCAAGTGGAAGATGACACATTATTTATATTTTCAGCTATCAATACAATAAAAAAGCAGGCAGATCCAGAATTGAATCACCAGTACTTGTTACTTTTAAGATAAAGCGCCACTCTAAACATGAAGGACACGTGACCTGTTTCTTTTGTCATAAAAAAAAGTAGCAACAGGAAATTGTTTAGATAAGAACTATTTCACAAGACTTTTTAGAATATGTGGAGCCGAATATGATCTCATCAGCACTGATATTCTGTTACTCATTCAATGAATCAACACCGTTATTACTTCTTAATTCCTTCCAGATATAGCTCTGCACCTTGCCTTACATAACCCTGGCAGTGCTAATGGTAGAAATAAGTGACGACTTGTTGAAATGGAGCTACTGAAAAACGCTCTGGGAAGGTTTTTGTTATTGTGGGAATGTTACAGCCCATGATAATGCCAGGTTTTTCTGACTAACACAAGGCAGAGCAGAGCTTGTTCTTGGCTAATGGCTATGTTTTTGAAGTTACAGAGATGACAGTCACATCCACAGGACGCCTGAAAATGTGGAGAGTTTAAAAAACACACCCTTCCAGAAGTGAGTCACCGGCTATTATGAGCTACCTGTGTTTGTGCCCACGGGCCACGTCGCCGGATTCTGTCCAGCTCTGATTTAAATTGTGGCAGTTCTAAAATAAGTTAATTTTCCAGGTGCGTGTGTGTGTGTTCAGAGCAAGCGTGTACTTTCCTCTGAAAATGAAATGACTACATTTCAACCGCAATTCAAGACTGGACTCAAATTTGACAGTGTGAGAGAAACTCATTGGGGTCACATCTCATTTCTGGACAAGTGTAAGTATCTACCTGACTGAGGACAGAGAAAGGCCAGCCAGCCACTTTTGTCTCAGAAATACTTTCTTTTTTTCTTTTCAATAAGGGGAAAAGAACATCAATTTTCAGGGTTCTGTGCGTTCTTTACCTAAGCACTCATTTTGGGGACATTTTTGATTTACTGGATGGATATTTTCAAGTACCCAGAGTCAACTCAAGCATGCAGAGGGAAAACATGCAAACTCTATGTGAAAAAAGCTCCCCGAATCATCCCGGATTCACAGATTTGTTCTACCAGATAACAGTGTTCTTTTCCTTGGCCCAAATTCATACACACTTTGTGACCTCAAACACACACACACCTCGAGGGAATGTCACGCAATGGGGCTACATCTTATTGAATCAATATGATTCAATGCAGTTTAGACAGTGTCTAGCAATTTGTGTATCATGCACGTTGATAGCATGATAGTGTTGTGTAGATGTGGGGCTAACCGATTCAAATGGCTCAACTGATAAACAGTACGACAAATGAATCACGGAGAGAAGCTGCAAACTGTGGCTGAAACATAAAGCCCAGTGGACGAGGCATCAAGACTGACAGCTGACTCTGTATTTATTGTGGATACACTTCAGATGAGAGTGTGCATGCTCAAGGTTTGATTCACCTTCCTGACTACAGACGATGCCGCTGCAGAGAAAACTGCTTCTGTGTCTATCACAATGGCGGGGACTTACAAATAAAACCTTTCTACTGGATCCAGGATTATGAAATGCTGCATACATAAGTAATTTTCTGAAGAATGGAAGGCAATTTGATGTGGAGAGTAATACAATATTCTTTGAGGACAATCACATGGCGAAGACCGAGATATGTTTTAACAATCAACACACAGAGCCAAAACAGATGTTGGCAGTTTTTGTTTTAGTGTAAGTATGCATGGCATTTTTTGCGAGTTTTTGACAAAGTAGCTTTAAATAGAGTCGTGAGCAGTAGACACTCGAGCAGTCGATATATGCATTGGATGTCACACAAGAGGAGAAGTGCCTCACGCTCACTCCTCAGTCTAAAAATTGATGCCTTCTGCTTACATCCAAGCACCCCACTATGCTCACTCACTCACACACACGCAGTCAGTCATGCACACGCAGAACATAACCAAGGTGTTTGCATGCTGTGGGATTTCCGAGGCCGTGTGCCCAGAAGTGCGTGAAAGCCCGCCGCCGCCGCCACCACCACCACCTCCTCCCCCTCCATCTGGCAAGGTGATAGACGGATGTAACAGCAGTCACGGTGGTGATGGTGGGTAAAGAGGAGGGCAAGGGGAGGGCAAGGGGAACACTGGAACACCTCCTCGAGCCGATCGTGACCTCGAGAAGGAGCTGTGACAGAGCAGCGTCTTAATTACCTCGCTCTGTTTCTGCCGCGGCGGAGAGTGTTTACATGTATACACACACACACACACACCTTTGACAAAAACCTGCGCGTGTGTTAAAAGAAAGAGAGGTAGAGTACTGGGTGTGTATGTGTGTTTGTGCGTACAGTACACCTGAGCATACAGTTTTAGAAAACCAAGCTCACAGTTGGAGTCCATAATCTCATTCTTTTTCTCTCTTTGCAGGGAGCGCAAACATCAAACACATCATTCCAGCTTTTGATCATGTTCCACACTAATGATACTTCAACCAGTGTAACAAATACATATTATTACCACGTACAAAGAGGAGATCTACTGCAGTCTAATCTTGCTTCTAACATGCATCATCTAGAAGCGGAGTGTAAAAATAGCAGAAAACAAATTGGCTGTTTTCCATTATTTTTATGAGTTCAAAAAATAAACCTTTTTTACATATTGGGGTTCTGATTGGAGCCAATTACAATTACGATTTGTAATGCCTCCTTTGCACAATCCCATCAAAGCTTATATGCTCTAGCATAATTAATAAACACATCATAACTGCCAAACAGTCAAGACAGTTTCACACAAACACATAAAGAAGAACCGACAATTGTTTCTATTACCGAAAACATGCAGACTGGAGGATTGGGGAGGAGAAACAAACACTGTTCGCCTCTGACAGCTCTTGCTTTCAGCTGCGTCTTCATTTCACAACAGAATCAAAGTGTTCCCCCTCATTTCTTTTCTTCTCACTTTCTGTTTGGATTGACTTTCTAGGACTCTCCTGGTCTTGTTTTCAGAAGTGCGCTGGACAGAAAGAGAGTTCTTGGCTGGACTGGGGTGAAATGACCTTCCTCTCGGTACGTATTATATGTGCGATCTGGTCAAATCCCTACAGAGAGTAAGTTTCCACTTCAAACGAGTGCATGTGCATACCCTGAATAATGCCAGCCCACAGAAAAGCCATTCAGACACTCTGAGGACCTGCAACAGGAGCTTGGATGAGTCCATCACAGAGTCGTGAAAAGAGTCAAAGCTTCTGTACATCTTCAAGAAAAAAAAATATATTCAACTGACGCAAATTGAGCTTTTAATACACCAAAGAATTAATGCAATTAATTTTAATTTATGCAATATTATCGACTACCTATAAAATGCTTTTGAAACATATACATAAAGTGAAAATGTGTGGTATAGGGAGGCTTTACGAAGTGCGGACGGACAGACTTGTAACATATAAAGCTATCTGAAGGACAAGGGACTTCAACTTTGACGGCTGGGTATAGAAGTGTTTCCTTCAGCTGAGATGCCGTTCTGTGTGTTCTACCAAGTAGAAAACTGTCTTCAATCAAGGTTACCTCAGCACACTTGTAAAAAATAAAAAAATGCAACCGCACTTCAGACTTCAACCTTATAAAAGTGCTGCTTTGCACCACGTTCCTGCCAGTATTAACAACGAGGTATACTACGCCCACTGTGAAGTTTTTTTTTTTTTTTTTTTTTTTTTTAAGTAGCAGAAGTAGCGGCAGTCACACACTAGTTTGGATTCGACTGGTTATTATAATAGTTTAATTGTAACCTGCTGTTTGCCATTTTGTGTCATTTCTGCTTGGAAAGGGAAAAAATCTGGTAAAGAAACAACAATAAAGCAATGAGCGCTTCACCGTGGACTTCCACAAACCTTGGAGGCTGCTCTCGGCTCCCGGAGTGATTCACCATGAAGCGCAGGTCGTGAAATCTTACAGGGGGAAAAATATCCAACTGAAGGGAGGTAATCAAAGAAAACCAACTACAAGCTACTGTCTTTAAATGCTTCAAACAAAAGACTGGACGCCATCGGCAAATTCCTGGAATGATGGAGCATATGGGGAGCAAAGGTCAAGGTCTGCGGTGCAAAGTTCAGTGTGGCCGTTATCAATAAAGACCTCCTGCGAGCCAGGAGCTCCTTACACAAATAATTAACGAGCCTTTGAGTCTCACCGCGACTCGTGCATCGGACAGCCTTCCAGTCTGATTCCTACTATGTTTGGAACATAAACAAGAGCGGGCTGCAGAGGAGAGGGGAGGCGAACATGACACGCTGAAATATACTGCACTGGTTCATGTGAAGCTGCTTCTTCTTAGTCAGGAAGAATAATTAAAGCTGCAGCACACACATTTCATGAGCATGAAACTAAATAACACACTCGTCTACAGGCTCACGCCGAGTTCATAATTGAGCATAAATCTGCTTTTCTCTCATATTAGCTTGGCTTGGATGACGGCGTGGGTGAAGGGTGGGAAAGTTTGGGGTGGGCACATCCAAGGCGAGCAAATTTTCTTTGATTTGCTTGAGTTAAAGGCCTCATGGGTGAGACTGAGAGGGGGAAAAAAAGAGAAAAGAGAGGGAAAGAGAGCTGTCACTTTAAGCCATTAAGTCTCGCTATAAAACTTCTCCAATAAAAATGACAGCTGCAGCCCCTTTTCTCAAAAGAAGAAGGTGGGGGGGGGGCAGAAAGCATCACATCGGGAACACAAAACTGGACGGGTTGTAAAAGACAAACTTGGCCAAATGCTTTTGGACGTGTAATTCCACCAGCCCACTTCCACCGAAACACACACACACCTCCCAGCAGAATTACCTTTGTTCCTGAGTTACTGCCAGAGGAGGAATGTACCCTTTAGACCCCCACCCCCCCCACCTTTGCTTGCGCGCGCGCACACACACACACACACACACACACACACACACACACACACACACGCCATTTCTCATCAAAGACCATGAACTTCATTGATTTCTGAAACAAGTGTCTGCGAGGTTTAAAATATTCAAATTAAGTAGATACATTAGACATTTCCTCTTGCACATTAACACTCAAAACTATAAATTCTCTCTATTTCTCTTATCAGTTATGTGGTGCAGAAAAACATGAGCGCATATAATAGGTTTAGATTGGATGTATATGAAGGAAAAACTTAAAAAGGTTGGATTTCAGCAATAAAAGTAGGTTTAATTAACCCGACTTTCAATAAAAGTGTGAAAATCTGGGTATACAAAGAAAGAGGCACATATCAGAGCGCCTCATTTTTGACCTTCAGTAACTTGTTGAACAGTTCAGTAAATCAAAAAAAGAAACCATCAAACTGTCAGAGATATTTAAATTACAAAAAACATCATATTCAAACCCCCCGACACACACACACAGACACAAATTGTACATACAAGCCATGTTTTGACTGTTTTTCATTTACTGAAGACACTCCAAAAATATCCTCACCTGTGAGAAAGTAAATTAGATAAGTCCAACTCTCATAAGTAATGAATTGAGCTTTCATTTTTGTTTGCCTGCACTCCAGTTAATCTTATCTAATTTGCACAAATCCGTTCATGTGTGCCTTTCAGTCTGAACGACATCCTTGATCCCGAGACTCCTGATATGAATAAAGGTTTGAAAAAAGACATCAACAATCAATTCCACCAACAAAATCAGACATGTGCAGCATTCATTCAAGCTGCCGGCTGCCAACGTGCTCGCCAAAAATAATCAACCAAACAGAAAATCAATAGTTTCCCAACAAATGAGTTTAAGAAGAAGGCTTCTCAGCTCAGCGCTGTTCAGGAACTCTCCCTTCCTGTCACAGCCGCGCTGTTTATTTCACTGACAGACTGTCACGTTCAGCCTCATAACTCTCTGACAAAAGGACACACTCTCCTTTCAATGTCATCCCTTCAGTCTTCACAGCTTAATGTCAGTCGAGAAGTGGTAAGGGAAAGGGGGGGGGGGGCTGATAGTAGGATCGGGCGGCACATCAGCGTACAGTACGGAGTGCATGGTGCCAAAGGAGTGGTGTCGTCATCACGGCCAACAAACGATCTATAACTGTAAAAATGTACCCGGTGTCAGTTCAAACAGTTGCGTGTCAGAATTTCTAATGCAGCTCGACAGATAATTACACTGAGTAAGCGGGTAATCGATACATTCAAGGACTCTGCAGATAGCGACGTCCTTGAAGTGGCCAATTAACAATAAGAAGCTGGAGTGGACCCTTTGCTGGAGCGAGTTTAAATATAAATAGTGATTTAAAGAGCGACAGATTAGGGCGACGGGCGATGAAAAAGCTGCTGATCCAGCATGTAGTGTGGCTCAGAGGGAGGGGAAGAAATGAGATGGTAAAAGAGTGTTGAGCCGTACGGCAAGCACTGGCAGATAAGACTTCACTCTCTCTAGACACATGCTGTCACGGGCTGCTACTCAAGAGCACATTTCCGCGGCGGACTGGAACTTGAATCACTTTCAGCGCGGACACACAATACGTCGCACCTGTAATAACAGCCTGTCAGTGTGTGTGCGTGTAACGCTGGCGGTTTAAAGCGTATTTCTGGGAAGCCACATGAAGGGCGTTGTGGCGACGGTGTCAGCGAGCAGAACGGAGGGGGGGGGGGCTGTAACAGAAGAAAAGGGTGCACCGGCGTCTCAGAAGTCCCTGTGAATCTCCTCGGTGCGTTCAGGGGCAGCTGATGATCTGTGTCGATGTGTAACATGACGCCCTCATGAAAGAGCAACAGACACAATAAGGAGGAAGGGATGGGGGGGCTGGGGGGGGGGTCACCTGCAGTTCTGTACTGGTCTCTGCACCAAGGGGACAAGGGTTCACTCTGTTCACTTTGCACAAACTTACAGTAGCTATCAGCATTAATGATTTACAGTGGTGCTGTGCCCATGTGTGCTCAAGCTGAGCATTAAAAACTGATCAAAACAAAAAAAATTAGAAGTCAGAAGACAGAAATCTATCAGATTATTTTTCTATGAACACATCTTATAGTGAGTGTCTTTATAAATCACCACATATGTTTGTACAGATTTCCTACAAGAGGCTACTTCTGGGGAGAAAAAAGTCAGGGTGACATTTAAAATTACTTTTTTTGTTTTCTTAAACACAGTTTTTAACCATAAACTCAACTACTCTCAAGTCCTCTTGTAGTTCTCACACACCTGTGTCACCTGTCTGCAACTCCCAGGGACTTATAAAGCAAACTTTAACTCGAGCACACACTGTACTCAATGCATGGGGAGGCTATAAAAAGAAAACATCTATACAATGTTCAACTAACTTGCAAATAATAAAAAAAAATTGAACCGAAAGTTGAACAAAATGATACAAAAAATGAATAGAAGTCGTGCCTTTGAAAAAGTTTCCTGAGCATTTCGATGTGTTTTCACATAGTTGCCACGTCGATTTAATTTATAGGCTGGATGTATGTGCGCTCACTTTTACGCAACAAATATATCAACAACATACCGAAAGGTTTCAAAAGTGGACGCGTAACTCCGAGTTTACGGGTGTTTTTTTCCCCTTCTTCCTAACGAATGGACGCAAAGCCTCACCTCAGTTCACACTTGAACTTATGCAACGTTGAAGACATGTGAGCAGAAATGTGCAAACTTAGGACAAGTAGGTAAAGGCGGCGCGCGCCTCCCGCGAGCGGAGCGGTGTCACTCCGTATCAAAGCCAAATGTCATCAGCTCAAATGGCTGCATTAGATATGCAACACGGCCGAGGTGTACGAGGCTCTGGTTTCATTAGAATGGCACAAACTGCACGAGAAGAACATTTAAACGGCGAGTAAAAAGCTCCATAAGAAGAAGGAAAGAAAGAAAAAAAACGTGTTGTCGCGTTTGGCAACTCGCTTGCACGCGCTGTCAAAAAACAGGAGGACACGTTTCACACTAATGTTACCGCGAGGGGGGAAAGTGCTATCAAAACCACCGGCGAAAGGCATTGTCATTAAACAAACAAACTTACCCAGTGACAGGAACGGTTTGGTTTCCATGTCCGACTCGTTAGGTTAGCTCATGCCAGCTGAGACGAACGCGTTTGGGAGTTTTCTCTCTTTTCTTTTCTCACGGGGCGGCTCGCGCAGGCAGACCAGACCCGGACCGGGGCGCAGCTGCCGCCGCTGCCGCGTTCTCTGTGCCCCCCGCCCGCCCGGGGACTTCTTCTCTTGCAAAACACTCGGCTCTGAGCGGTAAAAGTGACAGGTCGGTGTGTGTGATCGCTCTCAGAAGATAACCTAATATTTCTACCTCTGTTTGCTCACTTGGCTGCTGCGCTCTCTCTCTCTCTCTCTCTCTCTCTCTCTCTCTCTCTCTCTCTCTCTCTCTCTCTCTCTCTCTCTCTCTCTCTCTCTCTCTCTCTCTCCTCCTCTCTCTCTCTCTCTCTCTCTCCTCTCTCTCTCTCTCTCTCTCTCTCTCTCTCTCTCTCTCTCTCTCGGTGTACAACAACTCCAACTACTGGATCTGCACTGCAAATGGGACCATTGCAGGGGGTACTCCCACCAACGCGACGCACGCCGCGGCTGCAGCGACGCCGCGGATCGGAGCTGCAGGAGTCCCGATAACTTTCAAGTCAACCTAAAAAAAAAAAAAAGACACAAAGAGGAAATTGCGCGTTTTCATCCCAGAGTGTAAGAAAGTCTGCACCTTTCCTAGAGGTAGAGGTTTGAGCCCTTCCAGCTGAGCAGCGGCTACTTACTCTTTCCAGTGCTTATCTCTTGTTATTTAACCTGGTCACATGTGTTGAACCAGGGCTGTTGGCTCAGCACAGAGATTTTTCAACTGTCTCTGCTCACCGCTGGAGAAGTGAGCCGATCGGGTTCCGCCACACACTGTTTTTGAGGTTTTGTGGGGGAACTGTATCTGCGCGTTTTCCAGGAAAAAGTCATTCCTCACCTAAATGGTAGATTTCTGAGAGAATGTTTGCACATTTCAGATCAGACTCTGACATTGCTTAATGAAACTGCAGGCTGACTGTGGCTCACCTGGTAGAGTGGGGCATTTTGGTTTCAGAATCTTAACATCTGAAGAGTGAGATAATTCCCCTTCTGTGTTGAAGTGTCCTTGAGCAAGGCACTTAACTGCTCCCAAATGAGGTCTATCACTTGAGGTGGCGGCCGTCCCCATTGGTTTGAGCGTGTGAACGGGTGAATGTGATGAATAGTGTGAACTGGTTTGAGGCTGAAACACACTAAAGTGCAGCCAAGTTAATTCCCCCAATTGTCAGTAATGCTCACCTGTATTGTTGCTAGAAACCTCCATGAAGCAAGGCAAGATTGTTGCACATCGAACAACGTTGCACTGCTTAGTCAAAACGCAATGACAAATAACTTACTAAATACACACATTATTACAAATTTACTGATATCAGTTGCTCTTTTGTGCAAGTATTTTGCTTCAGTCTTCAGAATAAAAGGATGGGGTGTTTTTTTTTTCTTTTCTGCAATCTGCTTCTAAATTTAATTTGCAGTTTCAGACACATTTTGGCCATTTTGCATTATTCTGATCCGAAATATAATGTACATTTTGTAAAGAAATGAAGAAGCAGCCAGCAATCAAACACTGACAGTCAAAGCTTGAAGGGAAGCTGAACGGTTTCCGATGTTTCCTTTTGTTTTGGGTGAGCTGACATCAACTTGTCACATATTTATTTTCGTAGTTATCTGCTCAAGGAGCACTGCATTCCAGGCATAGCAGTAGTTAGCCCGATATTGAGTTGAGACTGGTGTCAAATGACAGATGTGGTGAGTGAACGGGGTTACTGGAAGTTACTTTCAGTTTGTTTCAGAGAGAAGGTGACACATCGGATTGGAATTTTCTTCCAAAATGAAATTGGGCACTGCGGACTAATCCAACTACAAAAATGTGTGTGGGTGTTGAGATTGTATAAACCAAAACAGAAACCTTATTACTGAGAAACGTGTGATTTTAATATTTCGCCCAAACTCGCCAGTGAACTTCTGCTCGTGTTTAAGGATTTGTGCTGTGATTTGCCAACGTGGCATAAATACAGGAGGGGGGAAAAAAAAAATCAAAAATGTATCGCACATGCATAAAAGTTTGGGGCAGATCCTCAAAAATCCGCCTTGGGGCTATTTTTGCAGGAAGTACCAGTATTCTCATTTGCATCTTCTTACTCTAATTTTGTCATTTAGATCATGTGAGTCTGTATGATTTGTGTAACATCCACCTTGTCTGATCATAACACTCAATCCTTCAACACTGAGCAAGAATAAAAGTTCCTTCTTCCAGACCCAGACTGCAGCAGAGCACCTGGTGTGGCACGTTCCCCTATGCAGAGCATACAGGAGTGATGCAGGGTTTGCTCACACCTCCTCCAGCCATCCTCAAGGCCCCCGTGATGAGCCTGCTCCTATTAGAAACTTGAAGGTGTTCGCCACATTTGTACTGAGGCAAGATACATAATTAATGCAATGCATGGCACATCAGAGATCAAAGGCAGTTGTGCAGGAAAAAAAAGAGAAAAATCAAGTCTGACTGGGCACTGATTCAAGGTGTGTGTGTGTGTGTGTGTGTGTGTGTGTCATACAGTAGATGTGCAGATGGTAGAAAGGAGAAAATAGCTTTTTATCTTTAGAGCAGGAGCGGATCCGTTGAGTTATTGATAGTGGGGAAAAGCGGGCGCACAAGCGACAGCAATGAAGGCTACAAGTGGAAGATTTTGAATAGTTTAATGTATTTATGTCTTCATTTTTTTCTTTTGTCTCATCTTCCGAGGATGCTGCATGCATCTTCCTCACTTTCCACTGCCAAGAATAGATTAGGTTGAACGGGTGTGTTGGGATACTTTGTTCTCTTTAACATGCGATTTTTCAGCGGCGTTGGTAAGCTATTCAACTGGAATCTAAGCAGCTTAAGTGGTGCAAAACAAGAACATTATTTCAGCATTAACGTGGATGTTATACAGTGTGTTATGTTTTTATTTTTTAAGATGAAATACTTCCAAAAATATCTCAAAGTGAGATCTAGGACATATCGGCGCAGTCTTATACTTTAGTTTGATTTTTATTTACTTACAATTGCTTTGAATCAGTGACAATTAAATTAATTTGTATGGAATTTTTTTCTGCATTTGAAGAGAAAAAATAATAAATTATATCTGTTTTTATGTAAAAAGTGATCAGTCATCAGATGTGTCATGTGAGTGTGATAATGTTAAGTGAGCTAATTGGTTCGGTGAATGCTCACTGAAGGGTGACTGACTGGCCATTTTAGGTTGTTTTGCCTGCAGGGAACTTTGCTTTGTAATATAAAACAGTCTTTACACACCTTTAACGGGCTGATCCTCTCACCAATTCTCCCATCCGCTGACAACAGGAAGATATTTAATCCTCAACTTGGGCCGTGATTAATAGTGTGCCGACCTTTTCACCCTTATCCAGTTAAATTCCCCGGGGGCTGTTTTGGCTCTTCTCGAGAGCTCACACCTCTCTTCCCAAAGCCTTCGAGAACACACTTCCCTCTAATATCGCAGTATCTTCTCGGTCCGTTCGTTTACTTCTAAGCTTTCTGTTTCTACACTTTCTGCAATGTGTTTGGGCCGCAGGGGATGAGAGACCACCGCTGTTACGATACACTGCTCTGGTTGCTTTGACAGCCCCCCCCCCCCCCCCCCCCCCCCCCCCCCACCTTAAAGTGGGTGATAAATGAGACAAGGGCCTTTTGGTCTCCTTTGTACTTTGACCATTCACAACAAGCTCATTCGTAAAAGTTATTATGGCCTCCTTTCAGTGACAATGACAATGGTTTCCAGCCATGAGGAATGTACACAGATATGAGCTATGATTTACTTATTATTTCAATAGTTGGGTAAATACACAATAAACTGCTCAGATTGGGCAAGTTTCACTCATGGAGTTTAGAGACCCCACACAAAGCAGATGCGTCTGAAAATTAAGTGCCTTTTTTTCACAGCATGTATTAAATATGCTGTAATAACAGTATCAATCTTTGTAAAACTGCAAAAACAAAGTGGATTACATTAGCCATTAGAGGCTTACTTACCATTTACTTCACATGAGCCACATGAGTACTGACAGCTGTTTTTAAAACCATTTAATTTTTAAAGATTCCTATGTATAAAACATTACCAATCATGGCAAATAAAATCTATATTCCAACCTTTCCGGGTAATTAAAAAGAAATAAAATAAATTGTGTATGGGTCTGACATAATTCTGATCAAACAGTTACCCAAACAACCTGTCGTTTTTTTTTTTTTTATTTGAATATTTTTGACAAACCATGTTTATAGTTTGTCATTTTAAGCCAGTCCATAGACAAACAAACACTGATCAACTTACAAAAACATGTCAGTGCGTACTGAGACACACTAAGAAATACATCTGTCCACACAAAAACCACAGACGGAATAATACCAGACCTGCAACTCTGAAACAGAAATACACCGAAAAACACAGACAATGTGGCGGCGGAGTGACATCCTGGTCCGCATGTTTCACACACTGTATTCTTTGGGCTATAAGGCGCACTTAATATCCTTTAATTTTCTCAAAAATTGACAGGGATAATTTGATATTTGTTAAGCGCCTATTAATTCTTTCAATATAATACAAACTTTTTTTGTCTGTTTTTAGAATCCAAGAGTAATGAAACTGACGTGTACTGTTATCCAAATTTTAGATCTAGGTTAAAACTCAATAATCAAATCAAAATAAAACTGAACTTTTAAGAAAATCGCATGAATAACTTGGGGAAACAGAAGCTGCAGTGGCTTTCTTCGAGCAGAAATGCCATGCTCTTTTTCAACTCTGATTCCACTTAAATGTGACCAGTTGATTGAGGATTTTGAGCTCATTAGGCCATTCTGCGTAGGTGTTCAGCATTGTCTGCCCCAAGGGAAGGTCTTGATCGTCACAGACCCGAGTTCACATTCCTTAACCCCCGGGGTCAGGGCTTTTGTCTGAGGATAGCACCGAGGCAACTTCCCCTGCGGAAATCAACAAGAGCTGACACACCAAACGCGGAGACGCACACAGAGGCAGGAGGAAGCGGCACCACACACAGTGAGGCAGATGCACGCTCTCTGCTATCTTGTCTGGAAAACAGGCGAGCTGGAAAGACAGATTCTCAAAGAGAAAGAGTGTGTTCTCTTCCTCATAGCTCTTCTGCTTTTCTAGGAATTTCTCCTGAAATGTGAAACATGCTTCCTCAGTGAGTTGGCAGCTCCAAACAGTCTGTCGCTGTGAACCTACTTTGACCTACTGAACAGTTAAAATAAGATGTTCAACAGTTCGGTCAGATTGATCACAGTGACAGCAGATCAAGGTTCGTATGCAACACAAGTTTGAAACCAGCAGAAAAAACAAACAAATGATACCTGAGTAAGACGGATATGACTAAAACAATTGGATGTGTTGGGAAAATCACTCAGGAGACCTTCACATCCCATTTCACTGAAAGCCTTTGTATTTTCCACCATGTCGTTCTTTGTGTCCCCAAAAACTAACATGAACATATCAACCTATTAAAGACAGGTTTCAGAAAGATTCGCTTCCTCCCGAAGGCATGTCTACAATGCACATTTTACCCCATATATATGTACACATCTTTAGGCTGGTGCGCCTCCGTTTCCACAGATACAGTTCATTTCACAAGGGTAGATAAGAGCTTTGTGGATATCTGCCCATTAAATCCAACTGACGCATGGAGAGAATCCAGGCACGAGGCCAAGAAAAGGTAGTTTAAAACAAAAAAAAAAGAAAAGATCTGGGCATATTCTGCTATGGGCTGTTATCAATACTAAACATTACATCAGCTGTATCGCCGACTCTCCATGCTGGGGCTTTGAATGCCGCCATAGGCAGATGAGGCTCCCTGGATGGGATCGTCTGAAGCTCAGGCATGCATCATTCTTTAATATCATATTAAAGTGGAATTGGCTACATTCAAACAGACACGGCGATAAATCTCAACAGCCCTTGGCAGAAGCCGGTTTTATCACAGAGGGGAGAATCACCCTCCCTGAAGAGCATCATCTCCTTACCTACGATTGAGTCCAGCGTTATTGCACGATGATGGAGCCACTGAGCCGCTGGAGCTGACAGACTGGGAGGGTGAAATACGGCGGTGGAAAGGGTTGAAGGTGTAGTCAAACTGCTCTTTTTGTTTGCTCTCTGCTGGAGGATGAATGCATCTGATTTTAATTTTTCACAATGACTTTTTATTCTTCCCCACAGGAAAATGCCTCAAAAATTGAAATTTTGTTCCAACAAATAAACGACGATAAATAGACGCCCCTTCTGTAATCATCCAAAATCCTGGACCAAAGACGTATGAATATGTCACCTTCATGATGGTCATTTTCCATCAGCAGTCCGTCAAAACTCAACTGAAGGCTTGAGTCTTATCTCTGTGTGCAGAAACCCAGAGAACAAGCCCATGATCTGTTTTCCTGTCAAACACCTGAGTTTAATAATATCTATTGTCTATTTCAAGCCTGTTTCCACACAGCCAGTCTGTCTTCAAACTACAGCAGAATCATCAATTCTGAGAACGAAACATCACCATCCAAACCAATACTAGGCTTTTCTACAGGATCATTTATACTTTTAAGACTGTGCTCTGAATGTAAATGTATAGATATTTAAAAATAAAACGTTCCTTTTGTTCCACAGTTATTCTGAGACTCTTGTTTTTTTTTTTTAATGGTGCATCAGCTTGTCAAAAATGGTAAAATACATGAGCGTAAAACCTTTTAAATGAGCTGTTTTGACATTTAATGGACTGCAACGCTCAGAGGAGCCTGCACATTTCAGTCACTTGATTTGTCCTGAGTGACTTCCCTTCTCGTCTGTACAGTACAGCTGGGAGAGAGTGTGACACTGTTGGACTTCAGCTGGGTAAACACTCCCCCGCCGAGGCCAGAGATCTTGTGTACACACAGGGCACAGCGCACGTTCAGGCAAAGGGAGGGGGGGGGGGTGCTCACAGCCACACAGCGGAGGATGGATGGTCCAACCAGGCCAAAGTCCATGTGGGCACGGCAGCGCAAGTACGACAAGAGAACCGCCGATCTGCTGAAACCATCAATCTCACATGATCCAGTATGGTTTTAGCTTCAGTGTGCAGCGGCTCCACACTTCTTCCTTCTCGCACACACAAATGCACGTTTGCAAATGCTGCGTCGTTAAAGTGATCCCCAGACCGCCCGCGAAGGAAAAAGACTCGACGGTGCTTGAAAGGGACAGAGAGTCATTTCAGTGAGAGGAGCATTAGAGTGAAGTGGAGTAACAGGACACCTCTTCTGTGGCTTCCTGCACACTCACCTAGCGAGCAGCGCTGACAGTCTCGCACAAACACACGCACCCGCGAGAGACCGCGGCTAATAATAAACCTCAGTGAGTCGAAATGTGACTCAGACTCTGATGGAGTTAATAAATTTTCATTTGACGAAATCAAAGTCATTTTTCCTGTGTTTGAAAGGCGGCCCATGGAGAGCGCACCGCGAGGGATGATTTTGCGTGTGTGGCCCAGTTAACGCAGGGATGGAGAGAGAACCAATGAGGCTATTTGTCTGAGTTAACCCTCCTCACAGGAGCCCATGTTGCCCTATTTGTATTTATCTCCTTCCTTTTTTTTTTTTTTTTTTTTTTTTACAGTATTCAAAAAGACATTTTACAATTTTGATTCGAAGGAGGAATACATAATGAATAATACTGAAAAAATGTGCATCACCACAATGTGAAGCTTTATTTTGCAGCTCATAAATAACTTTTTTTTTCTTTAGGTTCCAAGCAAAAAGATATAGGTGACTGAGATCATATTTAAAGCTAGGGTTGGCGATTCAAATGAGATACATTTTTTTAAATACTGGTTAAAATGATCTTTATGACCCGATGGGAAGCAATTCATAGCGTGTTTTTAAAGTAGTTTGGAAAATATCCGCTATCTACAGCAGGAGTAAAACGGGAAAAACAGCAACCAATAGTCTTGACGGGACACCTTTTTTTAAACCAATCAAATCCCTTCGCCGTTCGACCTGCCCCCTGCGCGTACATGTACGCGTGCACTGACCCTGGCTCAGTGCGCGCGTAGAAGGACGGAGCGTCGTTGCAGAATGGCGGAGAAGAATGTTTTGGGGGTTTACTTACCGTTGAGTGCGCCATACCTTGGCATATTGCAATTAAAGAAAAATGAAGAAACGAAGCGCTGAGGACAGGTTACGCCAGGGAAGCACTGGACGCGGAAGCGCCGCGCGCGCCGTGAACGTCTCCGCATCTCCGCTCCCAACGGGAGTTCCTCCAATGGGGTGGGAGCTGGGCGGAGCTAGCTAGGCAGAGCCTTGGGGAGATGCTACATGCTAACGCTAGTTTTCCAAGATCGCCAACCCTAGCTTTAAACGGCAGTGTTCCAAGAGAAAACACATCCGTTTGAAAAATTTTGAATTAAAAAAAAAAATTTTGTTTCAACATTTTGGACATTATGTCGGTTTCCTTCAGATAATAAAGACGAAGAAGACAGAGAATCAGTCAGAGCTTTTCACTTGTCATGTAAATGGGTACTGAAAAGAAAACAGAAAATTCTTGTTTTCATTTCACAGCATTGTGGTGAAAAAAAAGTCCTATTTGTGAGCAACGGGTCAAGCCTTGAGATCTTTAATTCATCAGAAGTAAATGATTTTGAAAGCTATTTATCCAAGCACACTGCCAAATTTAACGAAGTTTATAAATGTAGCTTGTTCTCTACAGAACTGAACAATTTGAGAAAACCAAACGATGCGACAATGTTCACATTGTGACAGTGGCATTGACAAAGGAATGTAGGCATTTTAACTTCACTCTGTCTTTTTTTCAGTAATTAAATCAAAAGAAGAGTGTCGTCTTTTGCTGCTCATGACATAAATCTTGATTACAGCCAACTTAACCAACAAAGAGGTGTGGGAGATTCCTACTCCCCTCATATCTTTGGGACTGATAAGAACTGGCTACTGCAAATTAAATGGTCTGTTAACTTGAAGCAGGTAAAACAACAACACACCATTTAGCATTTTTTTTCTCCCAACAAACCAGCAGCAATGAGACAAATAACTAAATAGGGTAACATAAAACAGCAGTCATAACTCAAAATAACAGCCTCATTTTTCAGAGTACTCTCATTTGCAAAGCTGGAATTTTCCCTGAAACGATTTTGTCCTCTAAAAATCCACGCTGACCCTGAGCTAATCAGGATAATTGGTTGTCATTATGTGTATAATGTGTTTGATGCAGTTCTGGCTCCAGCTGCACACTGAACTCCTGAAATATGTTTTATTATTGAGAGGAACAATATAAAACCCCGTGTGGCCTTGGCACAAGTAACAGTTCCTCGGTGAAGTTTGGTGTAGCTTATACGATCCACAGAGGATATAGAGTAGAAGGAAACTCAAAGAAAACATGGAAAGAAAAACATATTTCTAGAACTTTCATCCATAAAAGCAGCTCTATCTTGTCAGCAGGCTACTGGCGGTCCGCCCTTCCTTCACATATTATCTGCTGGTGAACTGCGAGCACGGTGCTGACTGTTGTTTGTGTGTGTGTGTGTGTCTGAGCCACACTCTGGCCGTGATTTACAGCGTCTCTCACACTCTCCCCCTTCTGTCTGCTGGTCAACTGCCACGGTGAAGGCGGCCACGGCGGACGGCTACGGAGCGCCATAAATCTGGACACTTCCTACCACTGTCTCCCACTTCAAGGGGGAAGCCTGTCCTGTTGCAAACATGATTAACCCTCTTCCTCTCGGCACACAACCCCCTGCACACAGCCGCCGTCCTCCATCCTCCACTCCCCCCACCAACAAGAGGCCCTGCCACAGGGAAAAAAACAGGGCCTCCTTCACACCTCCGAGGCAAGAAGCCCTCCAGATTTACCATCTCCTCGCAAGACAGGAAATAACTAATAAAGTATAACCATGACTGTGACAAGCTAACAATGAAGTATAATCACTTTGATTCACTTACACTTTGACGTACTTGAAACTATTAAAAAGATGAGTAAGGTCGATTCACAAAGCAAAACAAACACAGTGAGCCAACTAAATTCAGAAATTCCTTACATACTGAAATAACAATGTCTCATCTGTATATTTGATTAATATGAGACACCTCTGGTGTGACCAAGTGAAAACAGCCACTCTATGATCACTGAGCTCTTTATTTGACTACCCAGGTTGCGTTGGCATGTAGTGAAGATCACCTTTGCCTCACAGCGAAGAGGTTCCCTGGTTGGATTCTAGGCTTTAAAGGCCTTTTTTCTGAGTAAAGTTGTGACGTTGTTGCGTGTGATTTCTCCAGCTTCTTTAAATTGACCATAGATGACAATGCGCATGTTTGCCTGGCTGTGATGAACCTGGCAATCTGTGCAATGATAGTGCAGTGAGGAGCAAATCCCATGCAAAGAAAGCTGGATAAAACTAGTGTAGAGGATTGGTGGCTGGAGGTTTGACTACTCACACGTCCAAAATGAAGAAAAGTAAATCGTATAATCTGCAGTTACCCCCAGACAGCAGCAGAAAACAGTTGTTGTCCAGAAATAGCAAGTACTCTCAAAAGAAATAGTGACTTCAGACCTGGATTTAGTGAAGCCTTATAATCTCTTTTTATTTTAAGAAAAGTGCACCAATTCAACTGGCTACTCCTCATTGTAAGATCAACACAACCTAACGACAACTGCAGATGTGTGCAGGAGAAGTGGGAAAAGTAGATTGTGTGAGACTACACTATTTACTATGGCTTAAACGCATGCCCTCACACATATGTAGTATTTGTGCTGTGGAATTTGTACTTTCAAATAACACTGCTCCGTCTTTTCTTGGACCTGCTTTGAGTGGGTTCCAGTTGTTTGCTCGATCTTTATTTGTTGATGTGCTTTTGTGTTGATAACTTTGTGACCTGTTGCCACAAAATATTGGAGTCAGTCTCCGGCAGCGTGTTTCCATCTGATTGGACTAACGTGTTAACATGCAGAACATGAGTGCACAGTGCATGTAAACGTGTTACAGCTGTGATTACTATTAAAATCTATTGCAAAATTTGCAATGTACTGTGCCGCCTTACTTGTGCCCACATATCGATCAACATTATCTACCATATAAAAGACTACGTCGACAATATATCCATCTCTCTATCCCACAGAACGTCTTTTAACATTGATCCATCCAGTACATTTTGAAAAGTGTTTGTTTATACCATTCCTTAAACTACTTTATCCTTCAGCATGCTCAGATATTGAAAAATGCTTGAGAACAGATGGTTCGAGGCAGAATAAAAAGTGAAAGGACTGCAGACGGAATTCTGAACAGTGCCTTGAACCCATGAATGCTGCATGTAAATAAAAACCCAAAGAAACAAACTATAAACAAAGCAGTTCATCCACAGAGTTACAGTATTCATCCCCCACAATATGCTAAGTATGAAACCTAATGCTTTTTCAAGTTCTTATGAAAGCATCTCTCCTCTCCCAATGACAAAGTATAGAAAAAAAAAAAAAAACTTTTCAAAAGGCTTTCCAACCACAAAAGACTCGTTCAAGATGAGTGAGGCGATGGTCCCAGGCCAGCATGCCAATTTGCAGCTTAGTAAGGAAGTTTGCTTGGTGCTGGGAGGTTTTCAGAGCAGGAATAGAGACGTGTTGTCATTGAGCTGCCCGAATACGTCTACGAAATTTCAAATGGAAGAAAAAAAAAAAAAAAGTAGCGGGGGGAGGAGGGAGGAGGTGCTGTCAGCGAGGGAGCGGGGCAGCAGACTATAACACAAGCCTTCAGCTGAAGCCCCATCCTGTACAGTCTGCCCTGGCCCAGACACAACACACACAGGACACACACACACACACACACACACACACACACACACACACACACACACACACACACACACACACACACACACACAGAATATCCACCCACACACACATACATAGACATTCAAGCTAACTATCTCTCCACCTGCTTGCAGATGGATGTCGCACATCTGAGTGTGTGCACGAACCCACTTGCACACTCATTATTCATGGAGAAACACACACACACGCACGCACACACACTCACACACACAGATGCTTGATCTTCTCGCTGTCAGTCAGGCTTTTATTCTGGGTTCCAGCTGAGGACACTGATGTAACGCTTTTTTGAAAACTTTATATGGCCAATCAAGCTGTGCCAGTCAAACCCCTTTGAGAATTGACGTAGCATTCAGAAAAAAATAATAAAAATAAAAAAACTTTGACTACTTATGACAAGTGGTAGTGCTGCTTCACTGAATAATAAGTAATTATATAATTTTTGCCAGTTTGTTAAATTTCTTAGCTCAATGAATGGTGATTGCAACAATTGCCTGCTTTTTTGACCTGAGTATTACTAATTATTATACTAAGAGAATAAGATACTCAGCTATTTTTCCACATATCAATGCAATATTTAGATATTTGAGAGTCTAAAAGGATGTCATTAGTCACATCAGTGAATAATTGAACATCCAACCCCCCTGCTGCTACCTGGGGCATGAAAAATAACCACTTAAACCAAGACATGTCTCACTCATGTACAAGGCTGCTTGTCACTAGTCTGACCATGTGATGGTTGATGTTTGATCTTACAAACAATGCAATTGTCACACCAATGACCCTAAAAAGTATGATTCCAGTTGACAAAGTTCCTGGAAGATATTGAGTTGAAATACATTGTTCAATATGATGCAATACAGAGTGTTCTGCAGTGCAAAGGTCAACATTTTTGCTTCATCAACAATGAATTAGGGCCCTCTCTCACTATCGACGTTTTCAAGTGAAAACAGAAAACAAACAGCAGCACCCGAAACAAACAGGAACAGACTGTCTCTCGTTTCTGTCTGAACAGACATCATTTTTAATGTTGTTTCATGTTCAATGAGTAAATGTGAAACTTTTCTCCAATAAGAATTAACATGATATGTTTTCACTAGAAAAATTACATAGGTGAAGCCTTAGTTGACACAGACAAGAGTGTTTGCTTTGTTTGCACTGCTGCTTCTGAAGCAAATTGTCCTGAGATAATAATACAACAAATGAGCGATACAATGTAATACATTCCACTTATATCTGTTAGAATTACAAAAAAATAATAATAATAAAATGCAACACCAGAGAATATGACACAATAAACAGTCAGATCTGATTAAATACGATAGTTTGACACAATACAATCTGATACTACACATTACGCCCCGATATGATTCCATGTCATAAGATTAGATTTGTTAAGCCATGATACACTATGATTTGATAAAGTACAAATCAGCGCCATACAGCAGCATTCATCATGGTTCAGTCTAATCAATTAACATATAATCTCTATGAGAACAAAAGAAGCCAGGGAGGAAGACAAAATGACACCAATTTGTAACACTGTTTAGACAACTTTTAAAGATGACAAAGTTTTCAACAGAACTAATGTGTTTACATTATTCCAAAAGACACAATAGCGAGGTATGAGTAAATTGAGTGTTTCAATTGAAGTAACATTGTAATATAAAAAAAAAAACTCACCAAAAAAAAACAGATTTTAGTTCATTTTTCAGACTCAAGCAGTCCGTACTGTATGGGTTCAAACTGTTTCCAGATTTACAGCATGTACGGATTCCTTCGTCATCAACATGGGAAATCCTGTATATGTTATAGATTCAGACAAAGCAATAATATACAGGCTTCATAAAATTGGGACAGCACTCGTAAACATTCCAGATCACGTCAATGTGCTATCCTGATGTAAACTTCAGGGCATTGGCAGATCGGAGAAAACAAGCATTTTATTGGTAATGCAGCTCGATAAAATAAAGCTCTATACCTATTATATAAATCTTACAGTATGGTTCTTTGGAAATCAGTATTTATGCTTTTAATATAGCCTTAAAACTTAGCCAACACACAATCAAATAACACAATTAAAATAGATGATCAGAAAATCAACAGTTTTCATACAAAAATGTTGGCTGTTTTGTTCATAATCATCATATTGAATAACATTCTCAAATCAAAAGTAAAAAAAAAACAACAAAAACCTACAACTTGGATGTCCAGCATTGCATGGCAGAACTTAATTTCTCAAGTTAAAGTGTATAAAGTTAGGAGTGAAATTGATGCCTTATGTCCTGTTTTCTTTCTAAATAGCTCTTGGTTTGGTTTGTTATGAGTAGCAGTTCTCCCTTTCTGCATCTTTCCCGCCTTCGCTTCTCAAAAGCCACGGACGTCACGAGTCGGTTAGCTACATAGTTTTTTACACTTGAAATACCCACGAGGCTCCACCTGATCCTGAGCCCCTTCTCTGCCTTCCATTTACTCTTCCACAGCACCTACATCTGAAAGCCTGATCAGGTCATCGTGTCATTAATGCAATGATGTCGTCAATGAAGTCTCGACCCCGTGACAACACCTGTTTGACGCACCCCCGGGACGCCCGCCGCCAGCAGCTGGCATCTTTTATTTATTTTCTCACAGCTGAGGGGGAGAAAATAAATAAATGACAGAGCAGGACTGTTTATGCAAATCTCATTTCACATGCGTCTTATGTCCTGCCATGCTTGTTTGGCAGTGCACAGCTGAGATTGCAGGGCGAGTGACAGCGCAGAGGCTTAATATGACTGATTTCTTCTGTAATGATAATGTGATTGTGCGCACGGTTTGTGGCGAGCACAAAGGGCCACGGGAATACCAGAGGGTTCGGAGTGAAAGTGCCAGCGATCATCTCGCTGGTGTTTTAGCTCGTGGGGAAAGTGCTGACGGCTGTATGTACAAGACTATCTCATTTAACGCTGTCAAAATTTATTTCTAAAGAGAATTTGTATGAGCAAAGACACCCATGATGTTCATTCAAATCACAATCCTTCCTGACGTTAGACATACTTGAGAAATAATCTTGTTCTTAAAATCAACTGAAGCGTGTGACTCACGTGGACATGCACTGAAACAACAAGAGCTAAAAGCTATACAACTTTTGCAATGCAGCATGGTTTTCACCACTGGTGAGGCTTCTGTCACGACATTGAACTGATCGGTGGTTTGACTTTATCGATCTTATCAGTTTAAGCATATCTCTGTCACATGGAACTTGCCTGACCAATGGTGGAACATCCTCAATCATGCACAGTATTGAGCAAACCAATGGTGCGATAACAGTGAGCAGTAAAGCTGTATTTGTCAGACATCATGAGACATCTGGCTGACCAGCAGTGCATTTTACATTCAGTTAATCAATGGTTACATTGGCGATGGAGATTAGGCCGATCATACCACACGGAGCTAACCAATGGTAGAACTGGGTTTTTTTCTATTTTTTCAATATTTGGCAGACTAATCATAAAAATCCAATTGCCAGTCATCTGACATTTATCTGACCAGTGTTGGGACTTTACCCAGTCATGTTACATTCATCTAACCCGCAGCTGAATTCACATTAATCAACCATTTGGGCATGCGGTTGACAGGAGGGATTTTACATATCAGCCATGCTACAGTAGATTCCCCTAATGTCATTGATTAATCACAAGACATTTGGCAAACCAAGTATGTGCTTTGATCTTTCACTCCTGCAACATTTGACCCTTCAGTCAAAAGCTCTGTTGTTGTGATGGTCTCACAGTTGTTCAGACAATCGTATACATGCATGCATATATTGCAGCTGAATTCATGACTAATATATTTGAGCATTCTGAAATTGTGCTCTTGTCAAAATGTCTTGATCCTGTGGATCATCCAATAATCAAAGTGTTGCTAATTCAACATAAACGAATTCCTTTTTTAAAGAAGCGCTTTAAACGGAAATCAAACAGCAGTTGTGTACGGTGTCTGAGTGAAGATCCACACACAACCTCTACATCAAAGAATAATCATCCCTCACATGTCCGCATGTTAGACAGATACCTCCACTCTGACAGTGCTGCTGTCATTTACATAGTGCAGCAGAGAGACCGAATCAAAAGACAGACACATCAAAAAGCTGCCAGGATTTCTTTCACATCATTTCATTTTTGCCTTTCCAACCTCTCCACTCCCTCCATCCCCAACTCCTAATCATCCACCGAGCAGATTAGCATGTCACTGCTTGGTATCCCATGCTCGTTCAGAGGGGCCCCAGATTTTTTTCCTCTCTCTCTCTTTCTCTCTCTCTTCTTCTGCGGAATCTGCCACTTCATCAGAGTGTGGAGGAGTCACCAGTCGGCTCGCTTCATTGTAGAGAAGGGGGTCAGGGGCGGGTCAGCGCCGGGGATTGTCCAGAAAGGAGAGGCCCTGGCCTGGCTGTGCCCTGCGGTCTGCACGCTCTCACCCCACTCCTGGCCTGTCCTCATCTTTGGCACCCTACCCCCAACACCCTCAAGACCAGAGACTCTCCGGAGGTCAGCAGCCTATTTGCGAGGACACTTAGCTCTCCACAGGGGGCGAGATATTCTTTACAAGAGCCTCCTGTCATCTGGACAGTGACTAATGAAGCCAGGCTGCTGACAAGTACTGATGAGCAGCCCCGGGCTGGTTTGGGTATCCATTGCTCTCCTGCTAATGATACCAACTGTGGCTGTGACTCTTCAACTTCTGCCTTGGCAAATTTTCTTGCACAGGCCTCACTGCCAGTAGATTCTGCAGGCCATGAACATGTCAGCCATTATTTATTAATACAGCTCAGGTTAATGCAGTCTCCAGCAGCAAGAAGCTGCTGGCTCTTTAGCAAACCCAGAGCTCACATGGCCCGATGTCTCATTGGCTTCTTTACAAAGAAATGTGATGAATAGGCCCAAAAGGCCTGATAAAACATTAACGCAGACGGTGGGTCCGAAGGGAGCACAAGCCCAGATTAAAAGATGACTCAGTTTTTTTTTTTGTTTTTTTGTTTTTTGCGAGGCAAAATTCATCCTCATGATTTTGTCAGTACAGCGAAAGGAGAGAGAGAGAAAAAAAATAGAACTTTAAAAACAACAAGACATTAATGAAAAACAGCGTGCTGTCGGGATGATGTCTCATTATTTAGTGCTTCTGCAGTAAAGCTGGAGCAATGCAGGAAAATAAAACCAGACAACCTGTGGCATCAGCACTCGGCTTGCACAGAGACACAAACGCGGACACAGAGCAGCGCTGTTCCACCTCTGGCATCACATCAACCGGGACAGAAACATTCATTATTCACCAGCTCCGTGCATGAATTATGTAATGTGATAGGTCATTCCCAACACTTTACAGGCAGCAGTTTTAATAGAAAGCAAATAAAGGACAAAGTATTTTTGAGTGGAGAGGACTCTGGCAGTTGAAAATAATTCAATAGTTAACTATAAATGTGCTGTATCTGTAGCTGTATGACTTAACTCTGTTATTAATCAAAAAGCATGCATTTTCCTCTATTTTTCATCAGAAGAGAAGTATCTTTGTTATTGCCTTGCACAGAAACACTTACAATTTAAAAACATTATTATTATTTACGTTATCATTGCAGACTGGATTCTGAGGACTTGTAATTGAAAGTTTCATTTCAATTAAAAAAAACTAACTTTTGTTAGACATTATTATATGTAAAATTTCACAAATTACTGTTTGCACATCACACTGCATATTATTTAATCAAGCTTTTTTTTTTAATGATTAAAGGGATTGAAGGCATACATGCAGCAAAAGACTTATATAAGCTTCCATAACATGCATGAGAAAGACATTCTTCGGTCTCTAATTACAGTTGGCATCAAACCAAATGACAGTAATTCATCAGTATTGACCATGTGCCCCAAAAATGACCCTAAATACATGGACGAAATGCATTTGTCATCTCGCACACAGGAAGATCGGGGCTTTTTGGTTTTATTGACCTTTTAACTACACCACTCAATTTTTATGTGCACGAGGCAACCGAATATCATAAATCTTTGACAGTTGTTTTTATAAAAACAGCGGGGAGTGAAGCCTGGTCTTCAACACAAACGTGGAATAGTTATCAGCAGATTCAGCCAGGTGATTGAAATGACAAACGCTCCGTCGGAGGCTCACAGAAAACAAGTTGTAATTGAGCCATCTGCACCGTCCTCGCTGGAAATATTTCAGCCGCGACGGGCTAACTGTTCCACCCCTCCCTCCATTTTCATTCCTTGTCTTCTCATAATGTGATTTATCAGGGTTGGGACTTTGGTTCTTTGTGTCTTCGGCATCGTAGGAGGGGGGGGGGGTTTCTTCTTTAATGTCCCTATTTCTAAATATATCTAGATTCCTAAAGAGGAGTAGAAGAAAGAGGAAGACCGAGGGGGAGAAGAAAAAAAAATAAAAGCATAAATCCCCCCACCCTTCTTCTATACTCCCAACCTGAAGCGCTTATAGCTGCACACCAAGGATGAGAGAGAATATTTAATTAAAAAAAAAAAAAAAGTGTCAGACCCGACGCTGTGCAGGCAGTCAGGGAGGCCACAGCTCACTGCTGTTCTCCCCCCGCGCTCCACCCGCTGAGAGCTCGTTGGGAGGGAGCCGGACTTTTTCTGTTGTTTTGTTTTCATTTGTCTGGAAAGAATTAAATTAGTCCGAGACAGACTGCAGAGATACTCTAAAGCACCAGAGGACCCTTGTAGTCTTATTTGCTATACCAACAACTGTATTTGCTTGCATAATTTATTCCGATTTTCTGTTGCTTTTGTTTTGCGGCCCACTCAGAGTTAATCTGCCTATATGGGCTGAAACATATACACGCCAGTCGTGGATTTATGAGCTTTTTCGACAGCACCCTTTACATGTAATTTACAATTTATTGCCTGGAATGATTCTGCATAGGCTTTACTTTTCTGTCAGTAGATGATGACTCAAAGCTGTGGGAGCTGGTACACTGTTCAAAAAAAAGAAGCTAAAAAGGCTCAGGCTACTTCATCTCATTTCCTGAAGTCAGTTTTAACCAACGTGTGCTTGAAATATCAAATTCAATGCCGTGTTGAGTCATTGCACTACTTGAAATATTAAGTTTGGTGGTTTTAAGCTGTTTGTTCAAGTTGTTTGATTCTTTTCTGTATCACAAATCTTATTGGGAAACTTTTGAGAAAAAAAAAATTGAACGCTCATCTCTTATTCCAACTCAAATGCTGCATATTTTCAAAGTTTCCTGCATCCAGTTTGCAGCTTATTCGAAGCTGAAGCAGCCTGTTCAGTTTTACAGCGTGTCAGACTTTAAAATCCCCACCTCCACCCTTTCCCACAAGCACACTCAATAAAGAGCTGGAGTTAGTTCCAGGCTATATGGTTAAAATGTGATTCCTTTCCGTTTTCAGCAGACTGCTCTAATGCGAGATGCGTTGCGCAGACATGCAAAAGTTTCGACGTCAGATTTTCTTTTTGTTCTCGTGTCTTGCAGGAATGGTAAGAAACCGAAGAGGAAGATTATCCACAATACAGAGGAACAATAACATATGCGCAAGGACTTTTGGACAAAAAGTAATCACGTTTTCCGCGGTGGGATCGAGAACAGAACCACATGAGAGAATTTTAACCCACTTTCTTCTTCTTCATCTTCTCTCTCTCTCTCTCTCTTTCTCAGAGTGGGGGTGAACAGAGAACGGACCCTATGGGATTGCTCTATTTAAATTCCTATACAGTTTTGACTTAGGCTTTTGTCTGTCAGTGCTTAGTGTCTGCTTGTTGCTGCTGCGTAACATCCTGTGCAGATCTGAACCAGCACAGCCATGCAGAAAGAAGCTTTCTGTCCATTTTCTTTTTTTTTTTTTTTTTTTTTAATTCAGGGTCCTGTAAGCAGACAACACTGAAATCACACAAAGCTCAAATGAAAAATTCTTCCAGAAGGTGACAGCAGACACGTAAACGGCTGGTAAAGCCCTCCAACAGCACAGTTGAGACAGTGTGTGCAGAAGTGGAGGCCTGGAGAAGCAGAGGGTTGTCTCATTCTTGAAAAAAACAAAAGAAAAGAAAAGAAAAAAGGTGGTCCAGGACCCCCTGAATCATCTTGTTACATACACTAGTGCACAGTGAAAGGGAGCCAGGAATAGGGAGTGTGTGTCCTTCTCCTTCATCGATCTTCAGAAGGCAAAAGTCATGTGGGAACATGCCATAATATTTAAATAAAGACAGAACAGCTTATGTGTACATGTGTGGGTCTTGTGTTATTTAAGGCGTTTATCAGAGAAGCTAAGTGAAACACCTGATCAGGAGTCAACTGTTCTTTTTTCAATTGTCATAACTTTACACAAATGATATGCTTCATAAAGCCTAAAAGTTTACAGTGGAAAAAAAAACAGAAGATGGATAAACAGCATATGTGCAGCAGAAAAGTTGAAAAAAAACCCCCCCAAAAAACAACAACTTTACATTTAATCATCTACCATCTGGTTTTTATGTTGAGTACCTCTTTTTTTCTTTTTTTAATAATGAGGCAGGTCGTAACACAAGTAATCCACCCTGCTTACTGTGATTAAGAATGGAGGAAATTTACACACATCTGAAAGACAAATAACTGAAACAGCTGCAAAACTGAAAAAAACCCCAAAACAAAACAAAACAAAACAAAACAAAAATTAAGAGAGTGTCTTGTGGATGGATTCTGAACATCCTTGCAGCATGCTGGGTGGCATTTTGTAAATTTTGAAAATGTATTTGACGTTTGTCCTGAAAACTTTTAGATGGTAACAAGAGAATTAAAATATCAGGACTTTTCAGTTTTTAATGCCTCATATACTCACAAAGTTGCTCTGCTGAAAATGATCGTCACACTTTGGTATCTGTCCAGACATCAACTCATTCCTGTCGGCCAAATGTGACTGTTCATGGCCAAACAAGCCTGAGACGACCAGCGAACACTCTGGTGCTCCCTCCAAACTGTACTCTCTTCTTTTTCTTTCCAGCTGCATAATATGTGCAGACTGATTGTAGCTTTTTTTTTCTTAACAGATTTAACACACATGATTTCTGTTTTAATTCCTGTCAGATATCAGTTTCCATCCTCCTCACAATTAGATTCCAATCACTCCAATTTTTAACATTTCTTCAGCTTTTTAGATGAAGAATTGTGAATAACTTCAAAAAAACAAAAGACAGTTGTCTGATCTTGTCATTAATGATCACACCCGTGCTCAGGAGACCCCCGGTCTGATTCCCCCCATGCTCTGACATATTTTTCCTGTCTACTGGCTAAACTAAGGAACTTGCAGTAGAGATGAGAGACTGAGTTTTATTTATCCGAAGATGCATCTGCTGCGTTTTTCCCCTGCACGTCTATTGTCTCCCTGATGATTGATCAGTTATGCAGAGGAGGCGGCCTGAAAAGAGGTGACCACAGCCCCGTCCGTCTCTCCCGCCGCGGCCCCGGCGCAGTGTAGGAGTGCAACGGCGCGTCGGCGGCTCCGTGCATAATTACTGCGGAGATGGATGTCCTGTCCGCACCCAACTGCTCCCGTCCATTTTTCTCTCTGATGAACGAGGAGGGAGACGGCGGCCTGTCACGTGCTGCGCGGCAACCGGCGGCGGCCGTAAATCTCCCGCTTCAAAGTCACCCTCGCTCGGAGACGGTGTGTGATGAGGGAGGGAAGAGGGCTGTTGTGAAGTGGATGGGTGCCCCCTCTCCCAACCTTCCACCACCTCCACCACCCACCCTTCCCCCTCCTCCAGCTCACACACACACACACACACACAGATCCAAGCACATGGGAATAAGTAGCACTGTGGAGGCTTTCATCCCTTTATGTTTCACGCTCTGTAGTTCGAGAGATTGATTAATTGAAACTGCAGCATAAAAATAGTCCGTGATCTCATTTAAGAGGAGGATTTATTCATATTTGTGACTTTTAGAGCAGTAATTAAGCGAGAAATAGAAGCTGGAATTACTCTGAGCTGTGCTTAAGGTCTCCGTCGACAGTAATTTCTACTAAAATGCTCCAACAAGGAGCAAGGAAGTAAACACTGTAAACAGCAAAGGGGGGTCTGGAAACAACACAAAAAAATTTAATTGACTTCTAAACTTTTATTGGATTTGAAGCAGTAGGGTGAGGCACATTATTTTCATCATTTTATTGGCCACCCAGGCTGAGACGTCTGCTATAAAAGTGGATTTGCATGATGCCATGGTTCAGAGCAGGAAAGTAAATTTGAGTTAGGGAATGACTAATTTTTAAGGGTAAATGTCATAACTATTTTAAGGCTTGCCGTAAGTTATTATATTCTATCTGCTCCATTAGGTGCCATTTAAAAGACAGGCAATCTCGACACAGTTAAAAATCAATCAACTTTAAATACAGTCATTATCTTTAACTGCCCTGGATGGCTGCTTTTGTTCATTCTGGAGGTCAGATTTCAAACCTTCGTTTAAAAAAAAAAACAAAAAAACCCCCAACATATTTAACCTTTTATGAGTCAATTTACTATATTTAGTAACCTATTATTCTTTCACAATTGTTTCTGAATAAGATAATTATAAATACATGATGAAATAGATCGGTAGGATATGAATTTTAGAAAATGCAGCATTCTTAGAATAGAGAAGGAAGACTGATGAAGGAGAAAAAAACAGAATAAAACCATGTACTATGGCAAGACAATGCGAGGAAACAAATATGTAAATTAATTGCAAATTGAAAAGATAAAATGTTCAGAAAAACAAAGTCATCATCAAGTAAAATGTTTACAGTAGAGTCGAAATGTCCAGAATTGAAAAGGCATGCCTGAAGTGATGACAAAAATGTCATGAATGAGATTGAAATACTGAAACTGAAAACAGATACAGACAGAAAGAACGAAAGAAAGAACCGAAACCGCAGCAAGTCAACCACTTCATTACAGAAGAAAAAAAAAAAACATCTGAAATACATCCATTTCCTACTGGATTACTTGAAATCTTTTAAAAATGTACGCTCAACCTAATTTGTAAGTTGTGTATAACTATATACATATTTGACATTAGATGCGCCGCTATAACTGTATGAACAATATGAATTGTCATCCGTGAAGACACACCAACCTCAAAAGTTACCATATATATTCCACTGCTAGACCACTGGTTAATATTTACACCATTTTTGATATTACTGACAACATCACTCACATAAAAGCCTATATATCTTTGTTTTTGTGGCCATGAATGCCAGATAACACTTCTCCGTCTCTTTTATCTCCTTAAAAAGAACCCACATTATAAAACGGCGACTTTTGATTTGCAGTCTGCCTATAGAAGTCTTCATGTGTTTTCATGTGTTCATATCATTGATCGCTACTTTTGTTGTTCTTTGTGTGATTGTTCGGGGTGACAGTGGAGCTGATAATCAACACAGTGATCCACTTGGTGACCGGGGATGCAGCCAGCGTTGGACTGAAGCCAGTGGTAGAGGAAAGAGAGAAAACCCCCTGCCTGACCCAGATCCACAGCACCACATGGGTGTCTTTGAAGGATTTTCCTCTCTTTGCGCTTCTCCTGTTCAATCACTGAGTTCTGCCTTTGCCTCCCAACTCTCCTCTTTGATAGCTGTTTGTTCTGCGCGGCTTTGACGAGGGAAAGCGCCGCATATGAAGGAGGCAGGACGTTAAAGTCTGGAAAGTGTTTCATGTACTGTATTTCTCTCGCTCGGGCTTGCTCTGTGTATCTGCTTCCCGTGACCCGGCGGCGCCTCAGAAGCAGCCTGGATGTTTTTGTTGTGGAAATGGGAGTGTGAAGAAGGTGGGACGGAGGGTTACCACAATGGGCTGTGTTTGTGTTTTGTTGTTGCTTTGTGTTTTTGTCGCTTTGGGTTGTTCTTTTTTTTTTTTTTTTTTTTTTTTACACCCCCTGTTCGTTTTCCCCATACGGCAAACGCAGAAAGCCTCCTCACCCACTCCTCCCTCTCGCTTTCTCCCCACTCACTCTGTCTTCGCTTCACTTCTCAGGAAATAACCTTCTATTGCCTCTTCCAGTCCCAAAGGACCGAGAGATAAAATCCCTCCTCGGTCTGGGGAGTTCTGTGAAGATAGCGTAACAGCCTTTTCTCACAGTCACAGCTCCAGGCTCTGTGAGGAAGCCTCTGCCCGGCCTACCCTCCTCTTCCAATCTCCTCCTCCTCCCTCCCTCCCTCTCCTTCCTCTTTCTAACTTTCTCTTTGCAAGATTGGAGCAGTTCTCAACAAGGTGTGATAGTTTGTGGGAAAGCAGCGGAGCAGAAAAGGTGAGGCCAGCAGCCAAAAACTTCCCTCCTTTTTCATGCTTCCCGCCACAGCCGGTTATCGTGTCTCCCAGGTTGTCAGAGCTCTTTACAGCACAGAGAAATGACTTTCAATTTATGCTCTTGCAGTAAACTGGAGCTAAAAACCAGCTGCTTTCATCTCTGGCCACAGTGAACGTTGAGCTAGAGTCCACTGGTCATTACTCTGGAATGAGGACAGGAAAATCTAAACTATGAAGGGAATCACTAAAAAAAATATGTTTTGCGAGACACTCATGGTCCAAAAGAAAGACCACTACACCTGGTGTTGCATAAGCTCTTGCTTAAAACTCTGGTTGAGATTTTTTTTGGAAACTCTCCCACCATTTCCAAAATGGCATATCTTATATCTCAGTGTATGTTTCTGTCATTGCCATGTAAACATGGCTTCCATTCATTCATTCATCCTTGAATTCGCGACAACTTATAGTATTCAAGTAATGCCACTTTTGTGCATTAGCTTATGGCACTGAATACCTGTCGCATCCAGTCTGCCTTCAGTGTTTGATACATTTAATGTTTAGTAAACAGCATTTTCATATTCTGCTTCTTATTCTGTTGTTAAGCTAAAGGACAGCCAGACGCGATTGTCTCACAGCACCACAATGTGGTACAATGCACAATCGCAAGTGTAAGGCAAGCTGGTTTGTAACTAAAAATTGTTAAGATACGAACAACTTTCAAATTATCTCAAACTCGTAATGATAGTTTGGAAAAATTTGGAAGACTATTTCAGTATTGTTCTTTTTTTTTAAAAAAAAATCTAAATTCTGAAGACAAAAAGTTTCAAATAAAAATGCAAAAACAAACAAATAAATATAATTAAAAGTGGTAAAAAAAAGAGTTTGTGTTACTTTTTTAAAGAAAATAGGAAAAGTCATAAAACGCAGGTTGGTTTTATATCATAACTCAACCTTGAATATTTCATTTTGATTACCGCTGACTTTCTTTGAATGCAACATTTGGCAAATGCTTTGAAATGATTATAAAACAGGTCTAATCATACACTAATGGAAACTACACACACAGCTATCAATGCTCAATCTGAACAACTCCCACATGAGTGCTACACTATTATCCTTTTATCTGCTTGGTTTACTCCACAGTTTGCAACGTATCTGCGAATGCAAACAGTGATGACTATCAGCACCGAGGCTGCAGAAAATGATTACGGCCAGGTACAGATGGCAGCGCACGGCGGCTCAGGCTTTAAGACCCGGACTTCGTGAACATACATGTATTTGATATGTGTGCGAGTCTCCGCGGCTCTGGGGCTTCAAGCGGATAGGCCGCCGTGTTTGTTTAACCTTATCAGCGGTTGTCATCCACTCAGGTTGGCATGGAGTGGATTTCAAAAAGGAAACTCCATTTATTACCTTCATGTGAAGCTCACTTCCTCCAGAAATGAGCCCCGCGCTAAGAAAACATCCATTCATAGGCAGCGTTTCTGGCGCACAGTTCAGTTCTGCAGGGGTTAGGGTTGTTAAATTTTGTTTGCTGGGTTTGATCCTTTTCAAGAACACAACCAGCAATAACAATGAAAGCATTAAAAAACAAATACTCTTTTGAATTGTCCTTCTCCAGTCGTTTCTTCCTGATACAATTTATGTTCCAAGCGGATGATTAAGACGTTCTGACCTGTTTGCTTGACCTCCATTCGTCTTCTTTGCTGTTATAATGATTGAAACTCTCTGTGACACGTGGCGCTATTGCCTCAAACAATAATCACAGAGACTTGCCAAGATGTGAAATGCTTCACTTGGGCGGTGATTAAGTGCGAGACACTCAACATAAAGTTGACACATTAGCGTGCCAACAAGGGTTTATCAATGAGAGGCTTTAATGTCTTGTTGGACATTAAAAAAAAGGGAAATGAAAGAATTTTAAGCCACAACAATAATGTGAAAATATTTTCAATTCCATTTTCTGTGGATGAAAACAACTTCAAGCAGAAAATATGCAGGAATTAAAATCTCGACAACAATCGGCATATCAAATCTAATTAAACATTTTCCCTTCTGTTGTTTTTCTGTCACTGCAGTGCTGACCTTCTTCTGCTATTGAGTGCGTCTCGATAAAACTTGGACAAATTGCAGTCGCATGCAACCAATTTCCTGTAGCAGTTTGGAAAATAACATGCCACAAATTTCATTTGGCCAGTGTTTTCTACTCACCACTTCAGGGACATAAACTGGTAACAGTGGTGGTGTTTATGGAAGATGTATGGCTCAACCTGTGGAAACGCTTGTTTGAAACAAAGTTACCAAAACCTGAGAATTGAAGCATTCAGTTGCTGCCAGTGTACTCTGCAATCTCTGAATCTGCTTTAAAGCGACACTAAGGAACTTTTCAACCTTAATAAAACATTTTAATATCTTTTGTGATGATACATCGACTTACAACGAGTTGAATGACCCCTCTGTCACGGGCTGAGGGCATCAGTATTGCTTTCACTTGGACTAAGAAACTGTGAGGAGGGTGGTAGGAACCCTGCACACGGCATGCGTCACATTATGATATAACATCGTTTAGCCACCATTAGATCTATTACCTCGTCGCTATCCGTCCTTCACACAGCCACTGGAAACAAATGCAGGCGAGTTCAGTCCTACAGCGCGCCAACCGGAGCAGCATTTTATGACGCCACGCACTAGTCCTCATGGGAACTGTAGTATTTGTTCAGGCAAAACACTACCGCTTTGGTCCACTGGCGCCGCCAAAATCAACGGAAACTGAAAGTTCCTTAGTGTTGCTTTAAGGATGAAGGAAAAATTAGTTTTGTCTTTGGAAAAAGAGGAATGAATGTCAATAGCTGATCACTATGGAAAACTACATCAACTTAAATGAAGGAGAAATGTCAAAGTGTGTTCCAGTGGTGCCAGAGATTGAAGTTCAAGTTCTTTTTGTTGTGATCCCTGCAGGGGGTCTCCGTCTCTTTCCGCCCCTCCCTCCATTCCTTGGTTGATGGACAGGACTCATGTGCCACTGATTCTCACATGCACCTGCAGGCCATCTCCTCGTTCGGCTCTGAGCTCTTGTACTCCAGGCCGCCACTGATGCATTGCCAGATATCTCTAGTTTTGTCTGGGAGCGGCTTGGAATCTCTCCAGGAGAACTGGAGGAAGTTGCAGGGCACTGGGATGTCTGCGCCTCACTGCTCTCTATGCTGTCACTAAGAAACCATGCAGGCTAAGTGGGAATAACGATGGTGTGTGGACAACTGTTGGATTGCATACAGCTGCATAATCATTAACAATAACACAGATCCAGACTCAGAAAACAAATACGTTTCTGGAAAAGACCAGACTTCATAAACAATACGGACTGTATTTATTGTTGTTAGAGAGTATTGACATTGACACGTTGTTGATGGAACTAGTTATGAGACAGTTTGCATTACGTAATGAGGACAAAGTACAGTAAAAGTCATCCAAAAATGAAAAAAATGCTAAAGTTCAGATGGAAACTCGATGAACAGCCATGAAGACACTGCTGAAGGGAAGCCGGTGGAACAGCGTGACTTTTCTGTTCCCCATCATTCTTGACATTGGTTTGGTTAAATACGGACAACGTGCAGTTTGAGATGCCCTTTACAGGGTCAAAGTAGCAAATCACTCCATCTTTATCCGTATTGTACCCCTCTTGAGACCCATTTCTTGTCCACAGTGGCAACTTTATTCTACAGACGCCTCATCAACTGCAACAGCAGCAGCAACAACAACGGCCCCCGGTTTTCTGGACAGTAGCGGCGCTCATGTGCATCTCCTACACACTGGATAACTTCACACGCAGCCCGAGCCGAGTGGGATTCCTGGACAACAATCCCCAGTGTTCTCGCCGAGGATTTATTGTGTTGCGGTTTGATGTCGAAACCTGCTGCACGGTCCTGTCAGCGCTGGTGTCGTCCCTCTCATTTCATCTGACAATTACAGGACGCGGGCCAAGCATGCCTTGGCAAGCTGCCTGAAGGAAAATCAGCGAGAAGCATGGTGATATCTATTCTCATTGTTTACTGTATAATTTTACAGCTCGGGGGTGGGGTCTCCGAGTTTGTTTTTCCTTTTGTTTATGGGGCATAAATATTAAATGAATATCTCCAAAATTTTAGGGGACAAATTTAGGCTTGGAGCTTAAAACTCAATGGGATGCAAATATGCGATGAACAGATTCCTGAGGGTAGGTGACATCAAAGTATGTGTTTTTAAAAGTCGAACGAGAATAATAATGCAATCTATTGTGCAGGAGGAGATTATCTACTTGGGGGGGGGGGGGGGGGGGACAGCTCAGTGAAAGGGAAGTTTTCCTTCCTTTATCAGCTGCAACCTGCAAGTAAAGGTTTTTGAGTCCTTGATAGACTCTGTTTGCAATGACTCTGTAGACCTGAGGTCAAAATAAGAGGTTCAATGTTTCAAGCTAATGCAGGATACACTACGCAACATGAACCGAAAGAGATCACATTATTATGAGGCTTTTGGTCAGCGCATTGTGTAGATTTGCATATTTTAAAAAGGGGTACAGATGATAATTAAATGGCATTTGTAAACTGCACATCTGGGGGAGAGTTTGAAGTAAGTATTGAAAGAGTTTGACTTGTGAGTGTGTCCTTCCATCTCTGTGTTGCTTTTTGCTCAGTGCTTCCATTATTTTTTTAACTGCAGCAAAAAAGGTCGGATTTGCCACTTTACACCACCTGCCGAGCACTGAATGCCAACCACGCACGCACGCAGACACACAAACACACACACACACTTTGCATCAAAATGGTAACATTTGTGTAGCCTTTGGTGAATAAAATGTCAGATTTCTCTCAGGAGCTGCTGTACCACACAAAAGAGCTGAAAGAGACAGAAATATAAAGTTCCCCCTCTTTGGCCAATGACACAACCTTACAGACAAAAGTTTCTAAAATCAATGGGTACAGAGAAGAATCTCAATTCAAAAAGACTTTTAAAATTTTATTCCTCAAGTACAGTGTTTGTGTGGAATCAGTATCTGACATGAAATGACAGAAAATGTAAGTTTGCTACACATAATTATACAGATGTAATGTAGCACGCTAAAGTTTTCTGCTTCAGTCCCTCATTTCACTTTTCTTTCCCTCTCTCTCTGTCTCACTTATGTAACGTCTCTGATAAATATTTCATTGTTTGATCCATTAAAATACTGTAAACATTTCAGTTCCATAGCATTGAAAATGGGACATGCCACAACTCAATAACCTACATTTGTACCTTTCATGATGAGGAAGATATTGTAACCCTCAAAGATGTTCAATCTGTGGCTTTTCATCTTTTACTTTTTGAACATAAAACATTCATCACAGACTTGCATCACCACTGAATAAACATAATGAAGCGGAAAGATTCATCAGCGAGTTATTTAGCATTTGCTCCTTCAGTGTTGGATTGCTCTGTTTATGAAGTAAGAAGAACTTTATCTAAAATGGATTTCGCCTTAAATGTAATGTTCATCTCTAAAGGATAACAAAACCGATTTCATGATGCTCACGTGCGGAGTAGAAGATCATTGTTTCTGAGGTTGTAGAAGTTCTCATTAAGATAAAGGTTCCTCAGAAATGGCAGATTTTGGCATCCCTTGTTGTTGATGTTGTTCCTTGCTAGCTTGAACTTGTCAGTTTAGACTGTAGCGACTGTTTGGAAATAGACGCATTGTGCAGAAATGAGGAAAAAACAAACTCTAAGGTCTAAAAGTGTCTGCTGCACGGTGTTTCTTAGTGGATTTCCTTTGACTCAAAGAGGGACTTGAGGTAGTTTGTGGGCGTTGCATTTCTGTTTGACCTTCTAACCCTGGGGCACCTTTCTCCGCCTCTGATTCATTTCCAGGAGTCCACCGAGTGGAGCAGGACTAAACAAACAGCAAACAGTCACTGCAAGCAGCAGCCTACAGCTTCACCTGTGTCTATTCACAGTGAAAAACCACCAGCATTGCCTCATTCAGCATCCTCACACACACGCATACACACGCACGCACACACAATCAACCGCAGAAATGCATTTATAAACCCTGCCAGCGAGTAACATCCTCTGTGGAACAGAAACACTTAACACATTCATCCCTCCCTTGAAATCACAGGATATAACCCCTGTGCAATTTTAAGATGATGGCAATCATCAAACTGTGACTTCACTTTCAGAAATGTTTCAGAAAGCTGCACTAAACACTCTGCTTGTCTTCAGGCATAATTGTGGAGGTCAGTTGTTTAAAAAGGAATAAACTGGCGTGGGTGTAAAAAAATCAAACACGTCAGAATAAGTCCGACTGGAGCTGTGGCGATAAAAGATAACACGTGTTTGTCTAAAATGTCACCTGAGGTCAGATCTTTCATTTCATAGAGTTCAATGATTTGTTTACGCATAAGTAGTTTGAATGTATTAAAGACGTAGCAGACGTTGTTCGTAATAACTTGTCCAACATTCATCTTCATTATCATGTAGAGTAGTATGATCTGTAGCTTTTCTGACATCTTGGGTATTTCATGCGTTTTTATGATCACATGGGGAATGGAGTCAAAGGTCACTCCATGTCACAGGTGGACTGCATGATGAGCCTGATATCGGGTCACATGTTCATTCTGCTGTACTGCGTGCAACCCATGACCAGATCAGCTTTTCATTTATTAAATAATGGAGTGTAGGACAGCAAAAAAAGGAAAGAAAAAAAAATCACAATGTTGCTATTAATAAAAGTGATTTTTAAGCATGTTTTGCTTCCTCTCTCCACATCTTTTAGTCATAAGCAGGAGGTTCACAGTCTGAATGAAGCAGGAGGTAAACGGCAGTGTCAGCCTCTCGTGGCACTCTGTGTGCAGGATGTTGAAAGTGTTAAACAACCCGCCTGGCAGAGGAAATACAAGTAAATAGAGTGTGCGACTGTTGCTCAACAGCATGCAGTCATGCAGAGTTGCTGGAGACAGCGGTTTCACTTCAGCTCTGCTTTTTTTTTTTTTTTTTTTCTTTCTTTCTAGAAACCTGGCAAAGCCGGGCCAAGAGATTTAATCCATCTGAAAGTGAGAACAACAACTTTTTAAGAACTTTATTAAAGGAAAGGTGACACTTTTGCAAAAGTCTCACCGGTCACACAAACCACTCATTGAACTTTGTTTTCCTCTATTTTCATTTGCTCTGAACATTTTGTTTTTCTGTGGCAGAAGTCACACTTTCCATAGCCCTATTTCCGTCTATGGGTTAAAGTGCATTGCAGACAAAAGAAAGAAACCACTCAGCTGGCTAACTTCCTGTTTTCTCACATGGTGTGCCTGCTACCTTAGAGCACAGCTCAAAAAAAAAAAAAAAAAAAAAGGGTATATACTATTTATACAGTATGCATTGCAGTGCTGTTGTATGGGTGAGTTGAGAAAATGCTCCCCTGAGAGCTTTTGAGGCCATTATGTGTGCTTTTATACAGCTAGAAATTAAATTGAGTATTTTATAAGAAAGAAAATAACACTTTTCCCAGGAAGATTTCAAGCTGAAAGTGAAAGCATTTCCCTTCTCCACACTCCTCGCTCCTGCTTCGGAAAGGTGTACAGGCGGCTGGCGGTGGTTTCGCCGCTCCGGCAGATTGCACCTTTGAGAGCTTTTAAAGTTACTGTGTTTTCACAAGGCTGGAAAATAGATTGAGTAGAAAATGCACACCCCCAATTTCCAGGAAAGTTTGGACGCAGCTGCATGTTCCCCTCATTTTTGCTTCCATCATCCACTTAGCGAGTCCCCTCTCCTATTCATTACCTCTCCATTACATCGGTGGATGAAATTAATAAATCACGGCCCGAACGCCAGAGCTTCTGGGTTTAAATCAGGTCGTGACGTAGGAAGCTGGAAACGAGGGCAGCCAGTTTACGCGCCGTCTCAGCCTGTGCCCTGTTAACCACCACCGAAATGTTTTATCTCTTTGTGGCCTTCTTCTTAACCACCAAAGACTCTCTCATTTTCGTCTTTTTCTACCTTTCAGACTGTCATCTCCTCTGCAGACTAGATTAATAATAGAAAAACACATTCTGGTTGGATTTACGTGACATTTCCTATTGCCTGTATTTTATCTTTTTCACTTTACTTACGTAAAGCTTATGCAATAAACACACACAGTGCAAACGGCTTGTGTGTAAATATTTGAAGGTGCAACATGTAAAATGTTGAGTTTTAATTCTAAATTGGCCTTCACTAATGATCTACTGCAGAGATGAAGAGCGACAAATCTCCAGAACTTGCTTTAAGAAGTCATTTCAGCCAAAAAAACCCCCAAACCGTTAAAGATCTCTGAGCCACTTGAGAAGAACCATGGCCATTTGCATAATGTTTCCAAGTTACAAAAGTACAGACAAAAAGCTTTTATTAAACCTCGGGTGGATGTTGACACGACAAAAGTGCTTGGAGCCACTAGAAATAATTGTTTTAAGGTGGAAGTTTTTGAAAATGTTCCAACTCCTACATGTTAAACATGGCAAACATTTCAAACAGCTCATTCTATTTCTATAAAAACGGGGAAAAACACTACTTTTCTGAAATGCTGCTATAGCCCTTGTGCACCACGGACATAGTAAATAGTTCTGCACACGTGCAAGTAGATGGACAGTAACAACAATGGCGGCCTCCAGAGCGTCATGACTTCCAGTCCAGATTCTCTTGACACTTATTAGTTTCATAGTTCAGTGTCAGCCATCACAGCAATCCGACTCCGTTTTCCGCGCATCTGCTGTTCCTGTCTTTTTTCAAAACATTTAATCAATCAATGTGTTGTGTAAAAAGGGCCTCAGTTAGCCATGGTTGTGTAAAAAAAAAAAAAAAGTTATTACATTCATTGATACACACAGCAGTATTTTTTTTTTCCTTTCATGTAGAGGTGTTGGGGGAGGGACGGCGATGTTCCAGCAGGGTCGGGGGGGATTTATGACATGACGATGAACCATTTAACCCAAAGCAGCTTCTCCTGTAATTCAACATTTTTACAAAGTGTCTTCACAGCTGTAGTAATATTAACAAGAGACTTGATATTGTTTGAAGACGCCCAGCAAACATTTACTGAAGCTACACCGAGCAAAAAAACCCTTTGAAAATGTCTGAATTATATTAGTCTACCCGTTTAGTCTGACATTCAGGTTTAATGGATTTAACTTATTTAGCGCACGAGTAGCCCCAAAGCACTTAGCATTGTTAATCACACACTCACACACAAACGCACACACGCATGCATGGATGCAGTTGCCATGCAAGGCGCTCAGTCCATCCATTGGTAGCAGTTTGGGGTTCAGCGTCTTGCTCAAGGACACTTTTCGTGGACAGATAGGGAATTGACCGCTCCACCACCTGATGTGCTCGCTGCCCCTAATGAGTTGTTCAATGTGGGGGTAAATGATGTACAGTGAAATGACTCGTACTTGCAGGGTTTCCTCTGTGTATGAAGCTGTGGTGAAACGGACAGAAGGACCAGACAGAATGTTTCGATTTCCCAAGAAATGAACCTGGATCTTTTTTCTTTTTATTAAGGAATAATAACATTATGAGTATAGAGTCAACAGGAATACATGTAATAATATATTCATGTCCCTCTTCCAGAAAAGAGATTGAAAAATAGGAAAAAAGGCACTGAGGTTAGATCTGCTATTCATATGGATTGCTTTTTCTATAATATTTTGAGTAAATTTCAGTTTTTACTTTTCCTTGAATTGAATAATGCCGTTAGGAAAGAAAAAAAAAGAAAGAAAGAAAAACTGCATTACTGCTACAGTGAAAAACTGCTAAAAAGTGTTAAGGCCATGTCAGGAAATGATTTAAGTAACCATGAGTGGCGGATCTGAGTATTTTACATAAGGGAGAATGCATTATGTTATGTAACACAGCTTGAAGACCCTATGCAAAAATGTAGTTGGAAAATTTCAAGTGACAGCAAAGACAGTGCTGAGCTGCAGAGAAATGTGTGAATATTCAAGGCGTAGTGCAAAAATATCACTGAATGAAAATGAAACTACATCAATGTTGCATTTAAACATTAAAAAAACCTGTTGCTATTCTGTAACTAGGCATATGTGAAGTGGGAAATTCATAGATTCTTTATTTTTCCGTTGTGTCACATACATCCCACTTTGTTTAAGTTAATGGAAATTCATACAAAAATAATTTAATTTCAATAATTAAACTACACAAAAGAGTTTTTAGACAAATAAATAAAACCAGTTATTTCTGAGTTCTGTACAGCGAGAATTTATCTGCAGAATAGATCTGGTGCTTTTCTGATGGAAGTGACAAAATTAAATCTTTTAACATTATAGTTTAGTGCATGGGTGTCAAACATAAGGCCGGTGACACAAAACTGTCCCACAAGAGACTTCAATCCGGCCCGGCAAACCAACAGGAACATTTTAAAAGTTTCAAGGAAATAGAACAAACTGCAAGAGAGGATTTTGGGAGATTTGATTGTATGTTCCATCAGAAAGTCTGTTATTGGCTTCATGTTGAGATTGTAGTCTTTTTTCACAGTAACTGTTGTTCATATTATAGTTTATCTTATGCAATTCAGAGAAGGGGAATGAACAAGCCACAGCAAGAACACAACACTTTAGTTTATGTTTGTAGATGGAATGCCTCGAGTTATGACCAACACAAACCATTCATTTGCTCATTATATCAGTACTAATGAACAAGAGACTGAATTTGTCCTACTTAACATAATGAAAGATCAAGATCCTGAAAAGAAACTGGAGAAAAAAAGAAATATAATAGTTTAGGTGGATATAGTCTGAAAAGTGCTGCTTAAAAAGCTAATTACTTACTACTTTGAGTTTATGTAAACCTACTTTTGGTTCTAAATGTGCAACATGTTGCAGCTCTAGAGGCCTGGAAATAGTTCCTACGCGAGGAAATGTTTCCAGTGAGATGAGTGAAGACCTTGATGATTAAATAAAAACACCACCTGAACACATACACCTACACACACGCGCCTTCTAAAAGCATCAGACTACATACAGTTTTCCAGTGTGTCACTTGTCGAAGTGCAGGTTTGTGCCACATGAATGCATCACATGTTTACTTTTGGCAAAAAAAGGTGCACCGAGGCACTGCTTTTTGTTTCCCACCTCCCCATCATGGGGCGTGCGACAGTGGAAACGGTGACACAGACTCGCACACGGCCGCACGCATGAAGCAAACACTGTCGACCTGTTGGAACCAAAGGTTAGAAGACAACCTCGGTCTATAAACACTTAAAGTTACTGTATGTAAATGAAGCTTTTCATTGTCGCAGGTGTTTTAAAATTGAGGAACTACAAGGTAACGTCCTCAAACAACACAGGTGTATATTAAAGAGCAAAAGTGACTGTAGTAATTATAACGCAAGCAAAAAGGGAACTGAATTTTCCATAAAGTCACAGTCGTTGGACTATCCCTGTTCCGCTGTCAAGCTTTCTATGAAGATGATTTTAAACATGCCTCCATTACTGACACTATGATGACACCAGGCACCAGAAAACAAGGAATAAACCAACAAATTACATCACTCCAACGTGTGATCAACTAATGTTTGGCTGGAGCTATGGTACACAATGTTTTGGTGTCACAAGGTAATTGGCAAGAGAACAATTCAAGGTGGAACCTTTCTTTGTCGGGTCAGATGTTCCACCTAAAGGGAAAAACAGTTTTCAAACACTGAAGCAAATGCATGTCTTGACATTTGAAAGGTGACCGTGAGTGTACTGGATAACGTAAGTTTGGCTGTTAATAAATGAAAAAGGCCTTAAATTTGTGAATTATGTCTCTGACTTTCATTCATCCCACACCTTAACAGCCAGTGAGTCAGTTCAGCAATCCTGGCACAGCGTCATATTTGACCTCTGCATCTCGTAATAGGTTTGCCCTGACATTTTTACTTTTTTTTTTGAGTCATGGTTTCTTCTTAGAAATTCAAAGGAAATCCAACACTCTGGGAAAATACTGATTTCTGCTGCAGTTTCTCAGGCTGAAGCTCTCTGGTACTCCGAACAGGGAAAGCCCACCCATCATTTGAAAAAAAAAAAAAAGAAAGACAGAGAGAAAGAAAGAAGCAAAACAGTTTCAAACCAAATCATGATTCCTCCTTCCCTGGTATTGGTTTCTTCTGACCACATGCATGTGTGCATAAGCAGTTTAATGCTCGTATTAAACAGAATCCTGCCTGCGAATTGACGACAGCAGTGGATTTTTCACACAGGGTCACACGGTGAAAGCCACTGAACCTGGGTCATGTGCAGGAAAACACTCAGCACAAAGGGCCTGAACTGTGGTGTGACGGCCAACCCTCTATTCCAAAGTGAAATCAGTTCATTGAATCAGAGCTTCCTTTAAAATACATTGTAAATATTTGATTTTCTTCCCAAAGCTTAAGATTAAAAAAGTACTTTCTTGTTTCCCAACTCATACAGATTACTCACAAAAAAACCCATCCTCAGTCCTTTCGTTAACTCCTCAAATGCAACCAAGTCTTCGCCACTCTTCCCGACAAATTACAACATGTGATCATGATCTCACAAACAGCCCAGCTCCGAGCTGCCCAGACTATCACATGATCAAACGCGGAGGTGTTGCCCGCCTGTGACAAGGCATTGCCTGTCAGCGACAGACCATGTGGTTTTGTTGACTGTGTCCTCTGAGGAATGCTGATAAGGCTCGGCGGCGTGTTCCCCTGAGCTCGCAGGGCTCGGCACATGAGCGGAGATTCATGAAAACATATGTGAAGCGGACTTGCGGCTGATTGAGGTCCCGATATCCTCTCCTCTGGTCTTCATTAGACAGAGGAATGGGGGGAAGGCAGGGGGGTTCTGCACCATATGGAACTGCAGCGCTGGGAGCTATCGCTCCGTCAGGGAATTTGGAGCCGCTGCATTTACTCAGCAGATCTGGCAACCGCAGACTGTTGTATATAGGAAAGCATCATTTGAGGCCCTGCAGTTGACTTTTCATGCAGTCCAAAGTTTAACAAACACAACTTATTTTGGCTCAGGCATGAGATCACGTTGCATTTTCTGCTGGAATTCAAATCAAAGTATTTGCTCGCAAAGATCAGCACTTTAAAAAACTCACAAGATATAATTTAACAAAACAACCTCAGAGCCAGAAGGTTTTAGAATAGACCAGGAGTCAAGCAGCGGAAAAAAAAAAAAAAAAAACCCAACACAAGCGTCACTACGCTCAAGCCCTTTTAGTAAAGTTTTTCTAATCCACGCAGTAACAAAAATGATAGAAAAAAACCCCTTGATATTTACTCTGGAGATCCATGTTTAAAAGATAGTTCAGGGACTGTCTTGACTGGGGTCAAAACATATCAGCAAGATCAAGGATGAAAATGCAAATACATAACAGAAAGTTACAGTCTGGGTCTGTTTTTATGGATCCCTTGTTTCACCCACCCAGCGAGTTACTATATACACCCTTGTTTCATTTCATGTCATATGAATGGCAGGGTGATTACACATACCCTTCTCTAAGATTCCGTGGTGTTACGTCTGTGTCCTTCCTGGATTAAACCAGCAGATCATATGATTCGTGTGCTTGCTTTGGCACAAGTTTCACTCCGGATGCTCTCTCTGACTCAGCCCACGCAGTTGGTTGCTTGTGGCATTGGGAACCAGGATGCGATCTGAACAAGTACACTTCTGCTTGTGGTAAAGCTGAACTGAATAAAAGCAGACTAAACATTTTTCAGTAACATTAAATCACTTCGGTTGAAATGCTCCTTTGAGCTGAAGTCGACACAAACGCCAGTCATGAAATGAGATGTCACATTTAACGTAACGTTAATCTTCAATTAGTATAAAATGGAAACAATTTCATATGTAATTCAGATAAGAATAATTTGTTGACAGCCGGTGAGGCTATGGTTCCTCACAAATAACGGAAGAATTAAATCATTCAGAATGCAGAGCTAATGTAATTTTCTTATCAGCGTGCACTTTTGCTGAGAGACTATAAACAGTGCTTCTCCTGCAGCTGTTGAGTCCCTGACTAAATGGGCCTGAGATGACGGTCGGAGATAGCTGCAGAATAATTGAGCAACATCAGTCCTGTCTCCAGCTCTGAGAGCATATAGACTGAAGAAAAGGATCCAGATGGCTCAAAGAACTACTTCCATTAATGAATTGTGGCCTGGAACATGGGCTTTTTTTTTTTGTCTTGCATGAAAACAAAATGGCAGAGGTTAATTTTCTAATGACTGCTCTGCTGAATTTCGCAACAGAAAATAGCTTGTTGTTCCTGCAGGGCCTGGGCTTTATTGGGCAGGTGGACGGAGGAACAAAGCCAAATGAAAGTAATAAACCTAATGACAGCAGTTATCGGGGAAAAAGCTCAAAGATGCCTAAGATAAATGATAACACATGCACAGAGACATTACTTTTCAGTGACTGTTTTGAAATAAGTCAACATCAAGCTTTCTCGTCCGCACTATTTTTTTTTCCTGAAACATCACATGGTGCATTAGTAGTTTGACATCAGCCTCGATGTCAAAATGGTACTTCGGGAAAAGCAGAAGATCAGAAGTCAACTCAAGTGGAGAACCTGACATTATACTACAGTAACTCATTAACTTTATTGGGAATTGGAACATCAATCACGCTGTGATATGTAATAGATATTAAAACTGTGATTAACAAAGGTGACCAAGGAAAATAGTATTTTTTTGTGGATAGAGCAGCATGATAAATCAGCTACAAAAATCGATAAAACAGAACTGAATAGCAGCTCAGATAAACTAGCTACATTTAGCTGGGCTAGCTATCTTGCTAACACGTAGTTACACTTGCTTGTAGAAGTATTTGCTGGTGCTCAAATCAGCTTACAAGCTATTTCACACAACTACTTCACAAAATGTTTTCAAGTGAAAATGGAAAACTTTTGTTGCATTTTGAGTATCCTTTTACACGACAATGGTGCTCGGAGCCACTAGATAGACAATAACAATGTTTGCATCCAGAGTGTGATGACTCCCAGTCCATATTCGCCTGGGACTTGGTAGTTTTGTCGCTGTGAGTCAACCGTAATAGCATTCCAACTTCACTGTCTGTCCATGCACTCCACATCATTCATGTTTATAGGTATTGTTTTCTGTGCATGTGTGTGGTCTAATTACAAAAACACCCAACAGCGCCGTCTAGTGGCCTGGCATGGTAATTGCACGGTCCTACTTTTAAAGTGTTGACAGTTATTTCAAAACATTGCTGTGTTAGCGTGAACATTTTCTGAAACGAAAACACAAAAATGAAAAATGGTCACTTGGAACATCTTGTAAACAGGACCCAAGAGTTTGCTAAAATAGGTTAGCATCATGATTTAATTAAATCCAGCTTCACCCATTTACTCAGTTTTAACCCACATGCAGGTCAAGTGTACACATTTCCTCCGGCTGATAGCTGTCCCTTCTTGACCCAGCTCTGAACTACCCAACCAACCCAGACACAGCCGTATTTAACCCAGCAGCTTTTAGAAAACAGCACTTCAAACGGCGGGTTTTTTTTTTTTTTTTTTAGTTACATCTCTGCCTTCATGTTGCACTCACTGCAGTCACAGTTTCCACCATTTCTCCCTTTTCACGCCTTCCTCATGACAACATATGTCCCCTGTGTTCTGTAGGTGGGCTGGAGGAGCAGCAGAGGCAGCTCCAGTTCAGGAAGACACGGGGAGGAGAGAATCTGCTGCTGCTGCTGCTGGTGGTGGTGGGGTGTGTGTGTGGTGTAAATGTGCTGCTATATACGTATCCAATATTCATGGTTTGAGTGGCCAGACTGTTCGCAGTCATTAGTGCACTTACTGCCATCTCACTGCGAGGCTCATCACAGAGCCAGTCACTCAAGACGTGTTCCCCTGCAATAAACATGAGCCTGTCATTTCCAACAGTCCTGACACTCCACGCAAGCTGAGCTGCCACCTGAAAAGGAAGCAGCCTTTCCTTCCTTCTCAGGCTCCTTAAAATTTAAAAAGGACGCTATGAGTCTTATTAAGAAGTGGACTGCCTTGAGAGCGACAGAAGCTGACGTATTAGGGATATCTGTTTTCCCGAATTGAAGGATGATTCAAGACAAATCTGAGGGTTTACAGGACAGGAGGGGAAAAAAAAGAAACATGTTAAATTAATGCCAAAAAAATGGCTTTTCTCCCCCTTACATCTTGGACATTTAAACTTGAGAGATACAAATTTTAATACATCCAAGTAAGCATTTACTTAATTTAAACCGGGGCTTTACAAAATGTAGAGAACCAAAACTATAAGCATTTCCTAAGGCTTTTCACATTATAAGATACTATTATTTGCATTTGGACTTCAGATGCATTAAAAACTATAACCTTTCTCATGCTAATTGATACTTTCACCTTGTTTTGTACTGAAATTCCCTTTTACAATATCTTTAAATTGAATTCATTACTAAATAGTTTTAAACAGAATTTATTGTTCCACATACAGTAGATGCATTAAAACACATGTTCTGTATTTTTCATGGATCCAAATCTGCAACACAGCTATGAAAGTAACTGCTGAAGAAGGAAAAGTCTACCTCTGGCTGAACTATACAAACATACTTGATGTTTCCAACTGTACAGACAACTGAAAGCAACACGGGGCATCGAGATGTAACTCCAGCGAGCTGAAGTCTGAATAAAAAGCAAATAAATCCATCAACAGGCAGAGTGTTATTTACCGCTGTGTGTTTGGCTTCAATTCACCAGGTGAAGCCGGGTGAATGCCATCGCCCTATTGATTCAACCTGTAAGGTTCACCGCAGACACGAGGCACGGATGTTTAAAAAAAAAAAAAAAAAAAAAAAAGTCAGCTGAAGGAAACATTCAAACCAGCTGAACTTGGTGGTATAAACAGTGTTTTATAAGTCTTCACAAAAACATCCACGCCACGTTTTATTCTTAAAATGATCTTTTTTTTTTTATGAATCTTGCTTTCAGTAAACAGAGTCAATTTGTTTTTAAATCAACTGCCAATTTTTCGATGCTCATGAAAAATATAAAAAAAATATTCAGAAAAAAACCCCCCAACAACGCTGAATTCCGCAACTGTGTGAAATTGCGTTAAAAACTGTGATAAATATCCACCACGGTCTGTGGTCTTTAGATGATTTGCAGATGTCGAAGTTGGCATGAAAGTGTGTAAATGTGTCCGTCTGCCAACAAAAATGTAGAATTTACGTGGCAGTGCTTCATGTTCTTTTACCTGATAAAGTTAAAAGAAAGAAAGGAGCACATCCATGCTAACAGAAAGAGATACTTTCCTGGTTTTGGACTTGTCTTCACAAAATTAATGTCCTGAGATCAAGTTCACATACGTCTTCCTGTCAGAGTTATAACCCAGCACTCCACAATGATAGATATTTAATTGGCACCACTAAACTGAAGCAAAGGCTCTCGTAAATCTTTTTTTTTCCTCTCCCCCTGAAGGCCAAGTTGAAGACCCGAGACCTTTCAGAGACCAACTGTTTGTCTCTCCCTCTTTTTCTCTTCCTCCTCTTTGTTTGCCGTCTGGTTTTCGTAGCGCTCCGTGACACCATTTGTCTCCATAACAGGGTCTCGGTGAGCAGCGGGTTTTTTGGTGGGTCCACCTGCAGGAGCGCTCGGTGCTGGTTGTTGTTCACGACGGGCCTCCCAGGACTACCCACAGAGGAGGAGGCAATTAAGGGCTGGGGAAGGAGTCATAAATCTCCATAAACTTCAGCCGGCCACTCTCCCCCCTTCCACTTTCGCTGGACCCTCAGATAATGCATCTCCTCCTCCTCCTCCTCCTGCGGCCCACCGTCCGCCGCCCCCCCCCCAGACGGACTCCAGAGGAGATGAGGAGAGCGCTCGATTTTCCCACAACTGAGCAGCTCCTTCTCCGAGTCTGTCTGCAGTGATTCATGGAGCAAAACTCTTGGGCGGCATTGCTGGAGTTGACAGTTTTGCTGCTGGGAAATAGTCTTGCTAACATCGGGCTTTCCTGGTTTCAGGTAACATTATCATGTTGCCGAAACAAACTTTTGTCTCGGGTCTCAGTATTTGGAGAAATGTAATTCTGTAAGTCAAACTGAGTCACTGTAAAAAGAAGCAGGCTGATGGATGAACACTGTTCAAACACTAGAGGAGCTGATGCTAAACTGCAGACTCGTCTCATGACAGTTTCATGATAGAGTGCGAGCCGGAGCAGTGTTATGAATTATAGAGAGACTTTCCGTCTCAATGCGATGGAGAGCATTTTCACAACATGCTGTATAACATGAAACCTCTTTTCTGTGAAAGCTTTGCTAAAACATTGTCTGCTGGAGCAGTTCAGGGGGAAGGAGGCTCTGGTCTCACTAATCACACAGGACGTACAGCGGAAAACATCCCTCCTGAGGAGGAAATGCCTGCTTCCTCTTTATCATAATCTTAAGGACACGCTCCTCTGCAAAGCTGCTGATGCATGGCTTCAGTACCACCAGCGACAGACATGACAGTATTAGGTGTTTGTTTACATAGAGAGCAGCTTTTATTTGTCCTGAGGTCTTTCTAGTGCGGGGCTGTTTGAGCAATCTATATTTCTAATGTAAAATTGAAAAGATGTTCTCTTTAAAAATGAAATATTCGGTACACTTGTTGTAAAACACCTAAAGTAATCCTCTGAGAGCGAGATATGACTTTAGGTAACCCTTGACCTTCCACCCACCCAGTCTTGTAAAACCACTTGACACCACAAGGCGGCGTATTGAGTCACTGTTGCATCTGGTTTGCCCACAGTCTTATAGAAGAGAAGAAGAAACAGCTGGCGCTTGTGGATAAGATTCTGAACATAGCAGAGTTAAATAATAATCAGTGGTCCATATATATATAGCATATGGTACATTTTCACCACCATTAAATAGTAATTATAAAAAAAAAAATCACTGCTGTTCTACATGTTTAAGATAGAATATTACACTATTTTTTGAAGTTTTTAATTCATAGGCATGTATTGCTTTGCAAATCAATTTTACCTCACAACTCACAATGAATGAAAGTCTCAAAAACACACACAATCATCCATTCACATCTCTGCTCAATAGAAACACACAAGTTAAACTCAGACGTATGCCTTTAGGTAGAACAAATTCACACACTCACAAAGAGAACATAAAGTTAAAGGTCCAGTTTGATCACCAATAGACCACTGTGTGACTCAACATCTTATGATCAACCAGTAGCTGTGCAGCTATGAAGTACACAGCCTTCAGACTTTCATAAAGTTTAATTTAAAAGAGATTATTCCTCTTTAAACTCAAAGCTACACAATCTTATTAAGCTTTACCAAAAAAAGGCAACTTCTTATGAACTACAATGATGAAAACACAGCAATTTGAGAGTGCAATTCACCCAGAAATGTCTTTCGATAGCAACTGTACTCAAAGTGTTGAAACTGAGTTTCAGAGTCTTCCTGAGAAAGATAACCACAAGTGAGTTTGTGCTAATGGATCTCTCAGCCGATGTGTTGATGGAGATGTGAAAGGTGTTGACCTGATCTGTGAACCGTCTCTCCTCCCCCTCCCTCCACACAAACAAGCCACCTGTCTGACACGACTCGCCACATCTGGAGTGGAAACAAAACTGCTGTTTGTGCCACTTAAATGTGCTCCTTTACATCGACCGGGAGACGCGCTGAAACTGCGCGCCGGTAAAAACCACATGTGGAGGTGGTAGTGCAACTCATTCGATCCCTACACCTTTCTACACTTCTCTCCCCTTCTCTACCTCCCTCCTCCTCCGTTTCTTCTCTTTGGTGGCGTGATATCACTTTACCGGGTCACCAGATTTCCCAAAGTCACACCGGGGGCACGCCGCTCACCTTTTGACTTCTTTACCTCTTGAACTGCTGGAAATTTCCCTTGATATCGGGCTGAGACTGCCAGCTGTCACTCTCACCTCCCACTTATTAGAGACTGAAACCGTGCGCCGGGGAGGGTTCGCAGCTTAGTGAAAGTAAAAAAAAAAAAAAAAGCGAGTGGTGGAGGGAAACTGATAAGCATCGAGCTGTACTTGTAGAGCAGCTCATCTAACATTAATGGTAGAGTAATTGGTTTGTAACTGTAACACTTACTAAGCCATCAATAATGACCAGGGAGGCAAGTGTAGAGTTACTTGGTCAGGATAAGGGACCATTGTGCCTCAGCTGAAGCCTCGGGATCAGCTGAATGGGCCTGCAGTTATGTCGGACAAATATTTATACAGTATCAGGTTACTGGAACATTCTAACTAGGGGAGACAAGAATAGGCAGGGTGATTGAAAAGTCAGATACACATGTACTGCGGTTCTACTTTATCTAAGGATCTACTTTTGTATCATTCATGATCAAAGCTCAGGAAATACGATAATGAAAGCGACTCGTAACATTTAGAGTATTTATTTTTTCCGGGTCCAAGAGGGGATTGATTCTGGAGAGGGTTTTCATGATTAACTGGATGACCGCTCACTCCGGTAGCGATTGATTGGAGCTTGTTAAAAGGAGAAACTGTCATTTACTTCACTGTGGGTGCATGTTCCTGTACACGGTACTTGTTGAGCTCTCAGCAGCAAACACAACACCCACACCGCCGACAGGTGTATTTACAGGAAAGGCAAGCTTTTGATCATGTCTGCAAACGGCCTCACAATGACTTGTTTATGCAGCTGAAACAAGGTTCAAACAATTCCACAGCTTCAAAAAATACATGATCGGTGACCTGCAAAGAACAATAAAAATCTCACTGAGGAATTATAACACCAGAAACCTAAAACCAGAACAGCTTCAATCCTGTTTGACTACATTCATACTGGATATTTTCAAAATAAACCAGCTGATTTATTTCAAAAACCATGTAGCAACCTTTACAGAGACCAACAGTGCCCCTTATTTAAATGCAATTATTTTACCTTTGGATTATGAGAATATAACTCTAATACAGCTTGATGAGTTGAGAGCCATGTGGCACAGCCATGTGGTTGATTGCTATGTTGACCCACTGCAGGGAAACCCAGGATCATACGAGTCAACCTGTGCTGGGTTCGGATGATCTGGTCTTTCACTTGGTTTTACCCTGGTTACTGCAAGGTACAGTCCCAAGGGTGAGTGACAGTTCTAAGTGACATTATGCAAAATGCATGATCGACAGGTTGATAATATATCACAAGGTGAAAACATAATCACTACCATTATGATGACAGGTGATGTAAATGGCATCAATATAGTGCAGTGGACTTAATAATAGAACCAATTTAAATGTTAACATGCAGTAAATGACTAAACATTTAACTAAATTGCAAACTATGGATGCACAGAAAAAACTTAAACAAAAGATCCTTTTGCAATGCAGCTATCTCAGTCCATGAGTAGCCACATAAAGTTAACAAATGAAATCCAAAAAACACACAACTGGTGAGAAAAAGGTTTCCTCACCAAATGCCAGCAACATAATGCCGTGCATCATTTTGACTGACACCCTTTATCGCTCTGCTCGTCTTGCTGCACACACAAAAGTGTTGCATGTATGGCGTTTTACTGGATCTCGGCTCCTGCATTCAGTGCTGCGTTGCTTTTGGCTGGTGTCAGTTTCTGTCTGGCTTGAAGCTGCACACAGGATTACTGTCACTGACAGCGGAATCAGACAGCAACGGAAAAAAAAAAAGATGCTTTTGACTGGTGACTGAAGCGTGCTAGTTAGGTGTTCTGTTTCCGACATCCAGAGCAAGGTCAACCTCCACCCTCTTGACTCAAATGACAGGTGTAAATATGTCTAGCAACAGGTTGAATTATGATTTTTGATAAATATATGTATCATTGACAAATTATGTGGATTGTACAAAACTACCACAATGCATGTATGTAAGTATTCCAAATCTGTGACAAGATTCTAATTTGCAATTTTTCCCCCTTAAGACTGGGCTGTCAGCGCTTCAGTGCATTATCAGGATCTCTCCACAGAGCTCCTCGCCCACTGACAGTGCCACGTCTCTAATCTATTCACGTCTCAGCTAAACCAACCTTGAATTGTGCCAAACTGCATCTCAGTGCTCGTTAAAAAGGAGTGCTGCATTTCAGCATTTCCACTCCAACTTTCTCACCCGACACCATCAGTCTGATGTCAGTCCAAGTCTGTGCACAGATGTCAAATCCACATCTTCAAGTGTTGAGAAGGCATGAGGAAATTTGCGAGGTTTATGATTCAATATGGGTCATTTGCATGATCTGATTTCAGTGGAACTTTAGTCAGAACTTCCTGAAGGATCGAGGAAACAAATGCGCTCTCCGAAGACAGTTGCTTCCTTTGTCAGTGCAGATTGATAAAATGGAATTGATTCATTATGTTAGTGTTGGAACAGGCTGTGTATGCGACTGACTAGAATGTACACAGCTTGAGTAGAAACGAGAAAAGGCTTGCAGTAGTCGCCCTGTAATAAAATCTACGGAGTATAAATTTCACCCAAAAAATGCGGAAATCAAGACAAACAGAGCAACTTGGTTTTTGAGGTGAGATTGAGTTGCCGTGTGACCCTCCGCTCCTGCTTCTCCCCGCCGCCTGACCGGCCCACTGGGCCTCCTCTGAGAGCCACAGCTGTTGGGGACCTCTCTTTGAACCCACAGCAGGAGGCCTGCAGCACCCCCTGGCCTTAAGCTGGCCCTCTTATCCGCTGCCTTTGCAGTTTGTAACCGTAGCCCGACGTCGACTTTTAAGAGGGCTCAAACCTCCCACGGCAGCTGCTCGGCCGGTAAACGGATCCACGCAGGGCAGATCACCTGAGAGCAGCGGGGGTAGATCTCAGGAGAGGCGCTCATGTGTCCCAATGCCTGCAGAGCTTTCAGAAAGGACCACAAAAGAAGAAAGGCCTTGAAAACTTTCCTGACTGTGCAGAGAAGAGAAAGTAGCAAAATGCAGACATTCAAGCGCACGTATTCAGTAAAACATCTCGAGTCAATTTACCTTTCTATTCCTTTATCCGTGGAAGAATCCTGCATTTTTACTGACAATAATAAAGCAGTATTGATAATAGAGGCAGCAACTGTTTGCACAAGAGAATTTTTTTATAAAGATGAATTGCTTGTAGTTAGTCTTCACAAGTCAAAAGGAAAAGAATCATATTGAAGAAAAAGCATCTCTTGACCCTGATTTTCCAGCCTCTTGTTTCCTTCTTTTTTTCTATGACTTAGATAGAAATGACTTTCTTCACAGCCAACTGACACATTAACTCTTGACTCTTTTATATTGTCTATTTAATGGGATGATCTGTTTTTCTTTACTTTCTTTGATTGTTGTTCACATGTTTGTTTACTTGTCTTAAATAAAGTCTTCAATCAATCAATCAATCATGTTATCTTAAACACCGTTGCTCAAAATTTGCAGATATCATAAAAGACACAATGTTTGTTCGAAGCAGATTTTACAACATCCAAATTAACTCAATCACTTAAACAGCTGGTATTATCAGTTAGTTTCAAAATGGTAAATAAAATAGCAAAATATCAGCGATGTTACATTCAACGATGACATGGATATTATCTTTCATGTATTTGACTCCTTTAACATAGCTAGTCTTTGTAAATTTGAAATGTCTTTCATCTTTTTTCACCAAAAAATCGAAGATTAGATCAGTGGTGAAATGGCAGCTTGAGTGACTAATTGCTCCAATGCTCTGTGGGAATATAAAGAGCTTCGAAGCATCTTGTTTCTACTTCAAACAACCGTTTGTCACCTCACGCCTTACACTCGTCAAAGTTTCCATCTTCCACTGTTTGGACTTTGTCAGTGAAAGTAACAAAACACCTTCTGATCAAGTCTGCGAGAGTAAAATGTAAAAGAGAAAGTTGGTGACTGTCAGTACAACACTGTGGCGGATGAGGCAATTTCTGTCTATTGTAAGACAGGTACAGAGATTTAGTTAGGCTTTTTTTATATAAACACTGAGCACAATGGCTGATCTGGTATATGTGCTAATAAAGCATCCAAGGACAGTAAATTCTGTCCTCATTCCAATAAAAAAGAAAAAGCAGAAACTGTACAGCACCTAATAAACATCCCCCTCATTAAACAGACCGGCAGGGTTTACTGCCCGTCCCTCACTTCTCTTCATGTCCATTACTGCTATTGATTGCTGTCAGTTTGGAATGATATTTTTTTTTCTCTGCTCCACTTGCAGCGGCTGCTCATAATCACTTACGGCATGAGCAGGACCCGTCTAGCCTTGAGGGGGCAGTTTCAGCACAACCAGAAGCAGTATGTCTTCCCTCAGCTGTGGCAGCTCCTCACAGATCGATGTCGCCTTGTCAGAGGTAACACTCTCCTTGAGCGAGCATCATTGGTGAAACTGACTTTTGGTTTTATATGTTTGAAAATGTGATTTGGCAGGTGCTTGTATTGTTGAAAATGAAGAAACAATCAATTTATGACGACATTCAAACCGCGAACGACAAGGCTTTTACATCTATGTGACATTTTTTTTCTAACAATTACTGTGTTCGCCAGCTGTGTTTTCAGTTATCTATTGAAATGTGTTCTGGATTGAATTCATTATAGTCACATTGTTCACATTAATGTCAAGAAGAGTAGGGACCCTCGTGACGGTGGTGATTCTCCATTCAGTCATTTAAATCGACATTCTACTGGGAGCAAACTGCATCTTCGATGATGTTTTGAGGTAACATCAAAAACATCTGGAAGTTGTTCATGACATTTACTGTCACACGAGATCTGTAAGGAAAAAAATCTGAACACATTTTGGTGTCTAAATCTAAATCTAAGACACTCCTACAAGTATTTTTGTTTGGCATATCTTTGATGCACCACAGTGAATGGACACAGTTCCAGTAAATTGATGCTTTGAGAATGAGAATATTGTGATATCGTAAATAAACATATGTGTAAGACATTATTATTATTATTTTTATTGTACTGATGTCATATTGATCTCCAAACAAAAAAATGTAAATGTCCTAAGAGATCTAGCTGGTGTGAGAGAAAAGAGGGAGGGAGGGAGCGAGGGAGGCCACGGCTGCAAGGCAGCAATCACACAAAACACATTTGGAGGTCATTACCGAGCCAGTCATGCTGAGTGACTTCTACAGGCTGAAACACTGCTTACAGTGTTTAAAGTGGATTTGATGAAAGCTTTCATTCAGTCCAGCTCATTAGTTTGAGCCTTGGATAGAACACATTCTGAGATTACTCACCGTGGACCTGCGCTGAGCCGCCAATGCCAGGAGGATTGCTTTTCATTCATTTCTACATAAATCACTCAGCTAAAACACAAATCTGAAGCAGAACACTTAATATGTCCAGAAAGTGTATAGCACATGTCCAGAACATCAGCCTTCTATTTCAGAAATGATAAATCGGCAAGATTTCATCCATCCTTGGAGAAAACATTTGTGGTCCATCTGAATTCTTAAGCAACATCCCACTGACCCTGGACGCATTAAAAAGCCTGTATTAAAAAAAAAAAAATCAACAAAACTTCACAATCTGTTTTATTTTTCCCTCAAACCAGGTGCTGGGCTGGAAATGTTATTATTCTGAGTCTACAAAACTAGCAAAATGAGTTTAGTGACAACATGCTATATGATAAACAGATTAAACAAAAATCAATTGAACGTTTCAAGTAACATATCTGTCATTTACAGGTGTTTAAAAGTGTATATTTATTTATAAGAAACCTAAAAGAAGTCCATTGTTGCATTCACGGTCCTGTGTGGTAAGTCTTGACAAGTATTGCGTGAGTGGATTTGGATGATTTGTTTCCTTCTTGACAGATTCTCTGTAGCTCTGTCACATTTGAGAGAGAAAAAAAAAAAAAGAATTTGGAACTGTAATCTTGAAATCATTGCACAGAAACTCAGATGTTCAGTCTGAGTTTTGGCTGAACCGCCTGAAGAGGTTCCCCCACAGCGTGACGCTGCCATGACAGAGCCTCACTACAGTGACACTGAGCAGTTGACGAGCGTTATACGGGGCTTTCAAGTGTAGTGTATAGTTCGGACTTGTGCAGTCTGATTTTCTAAAATGATGCCTACAAAAGTCCCATAAACCCAATTTTGAAAACTTTTAGAGGTGTTTGTTAATGGTAACAACTTCTGAAAAAATTATAAGCATGTGTATTTTATTCTGAAGTCTTCTGCAGTCACTCTACACAACATTTCAAAGTGAAAATGGAAAACTTCCATTGCATTATGGGTGTCCATTTACATGACAATGGATCTGAAAATGTATGTACGAAATACATACTAATATGCTCAATACTAATACTAATAATACTGCATTTTTTGTTGTGTTTTTCCTTCGAAGTGGACTAAGGACAAATGTGACCCATTTAACAAAACCTTTAAACTTACAACAATTGAAGTCAATATCTGAAAAATTGAGCTTAACCTTAAGAGAAGAAAAAAAAAAAAAAAAAGACAAGCTGACAGATGAGACATCCCAAAAGCGTTAGATAACTTAATTTCTGGAGAATTTCCAAAGACTCAACATCATTAATCAACTTCCTGCTACAAGCGGCAGACAACACATCAGTCTGTTGGCTACTCATCTTCTTCATGTGAACAGTGTCATTACAACAGCAAAAAACAATCTCTGGGAAGTTTCTTTTAATGTCTCTGCAGGGAGGACTCGAGCATCAGGAGATTAGACTTGAACATGGCTGTTTGAGGTCAAAGCGCTTCAGTGTTTTGTTCAAAGGCACCTCATCAGGCCCGGCGTTCGAAGCTGCTTTCACTGACACTGGTCCCCCGCTGCCTGTGTGCAGTTACCGTAGGGACTCTGCACTCTAACGAATGAGTGGTTTTCCCTATTACCATTAATGGCCATGAAAAGCTGAAACCCAAATGCATTTACCACAGTCGGACGCTATTAACATCTGCTCAGCGGCAGGTTTCGTCGTATTTTCTCGGAAACCGAAGGCTCCCAGTGTTTCTGAAAATCCATTAAAAGAGTTTACAGTGGTATAGCTTGTGTGCAGTGAACAGAGCAAAAGCAGAAAAATGTTATTTTTTTGTTCTTTATATAACTGAAAAATGGACTACCGGCAGGTTTTTGCACCATTTTTTTTGGAAGCCATAAACCTTTGCTTCCGGTAAAATGTGCTGGATGGTTTCACAATTTAGTTTTTGACATGACAAACTGAAATGTACATGCTCCCTTTATAATGGCAGTTTACAACAAGGGAATGAAAACAGTAGCTCAGGCAAGTCAATCATTAATCACAACATTGTTCCGAGTCTTAACTAAGAGAAACTGACATGAAGCAGCGTAAGGCTTTCTGACACAAAATTATCTGCTCTCGAAATCGCGCTGCGAGCTTGACATTTAGCTGATGCTCATATTTAAATGTTAAAGATTGGAGGCACATTTTTCCTCCGCTCTTGTCTCCTCGCCGCTTATGTCTGCGATGCATTCATGCGCACGCAGGGATGCAGTCATTCACCGACGTGACCCTGGGCCCCTTGCAGATGGGAGCCGGAGCAGGCTCCTGTCTGACTCAGCTCAGGTCCACACAGTGGGCTGTCAAAGCCCATCATCTTCATACGCTGCTGCGATCAATACCGCAGCCTCCTGACAGAGTGCGTTAGTGCAACACACTCCTTCCTCGCTCTCCCTCACTCGCTCAGCGTTAACCGGAAAAAAAAGCCGCAGACAGAGTAAAGAGCAAATATCTGTTTTTTGTAACAACACACATATTTCTCCCCTTTGCTTTGTTGTTGACATCATGTTTGCAGCAGCATGAAGGAAATTGAATCGGAGGGCTCCGCAACAGCACGGCACCAAAGCTCTTTCGTAAATCTCCGCTGTTTAAAATTCTAAAGTGCCTTTCATCTGTGACGCCATGCGGATGGAACATTTATTTTCTCTCATCAGCTGAAGTTGAAGTCAGGGGTATTTTGCAAATGTTACAACTTCTTGCACAAGGACTGATTTATATCTTGAAACTTGAACGCTGGAGGCTGCTCTCAAAATGTTTTGAAATGAAGCGCGGAAAAAGGAAAGACAGACAGAGTCTCTACGGTTAAACTAGTCACAATATACTGCAGTGCATTGTCAGGTTTTACAGCCCCGTTCCCAGAAAACCCGGGAAATGAAAGAAAATGTATAGATTGAGGGGGGGGGGGGGGGGGGGGTTGCTGTACCATGATTGATACTATTGATACAACAACTATACAAATGCTTGCTTTAGACATGGAGTGCTGAGCATCTGCAGACAGAAAATGAAATGTATACCATAGGGTGTTGAGCGAAAAGAAGGAAAAAAAAAAACAATCGGAATTTGGCAAAAACACAATATGGGAGATCATCTGTCAAGAAGTCAGAGCTATGGGGAAAAAACACGAGCAGCAGGAATGATCCAGAAAAAAATTTTGAGACATAAAACCAAAGAACGCAGAACACGTCTTCTATTAAGTTTTCAAATAAAAATCAAATGTTATCCCATGTCAAAAAACACATACTGAGTTTTAAATTGATTTCCTAGAATTAGTGTTTTGCATGATCTGATCTGTACACCCAGCACGGAAAGGGTGTATGACTGTATAGCTCAATGTTCTGAGTGTTTCAGTAGTATACATATGCACAATCCATGGATGAATCTCGTTCAGTGGCAGCAAAACATTAACAAAAGTTGGGACACTGGCAGCACAAATCCAGAAATGATATGAGGAGCATCTGCAGGTTCAGTACAGTGGCATGCTGGGAAGTCAGTAACATGATTTGGTATAAAATGAAGCCTGGAGTACCAAAACAAAAAAGAAAGAAAGTACTGAGCTATTTGGCTTTTGAGTTTTGAATGGAAAAAAAGCAGTGATCCAACAAAATGATGAACATGACCTTTGACGCTTTCTTTGTGTGTGTATTTTGAAACTCTATTGAATTCAACTGAACACCCTTGAATTCTGGTTTTTATATTTTACACAACCCAGTTCTGGCTCTTCTCATATGCAACGGGCAAGAAGTTGGATAAACCAATATAAATGGTATCATTCAGTCTACAGTTTCATAATATAGTGCAAAGAGTATTTAGAAGTAAACATGAAATGGAAAAAAGAAGAAAAAAACATGTCAAGCAATGACTGTCTTAATTATAATCAATGTGCAAATGGAAACAGAATTATAATAACAATGTGAACTTCAACCTACAGTGCAAAACGCACTGACAGACTTCATAAGTGTGAAGCAATCTAAAGTAAAGTACATCATGAAATATTGTGTGTAGTCTAGCCTGTGGTCAGATTTGCCATAGCTGTTGCAACACTGGCTGCTTACATTCCAGGGCTCCGTGCCAGCTCCCCCTGTTAAAGCGTACACGTACAGCAAGGCACACACACACACACACACACACACACACACACACACACACACACACACACACTCATACTTACAGACTGACACGCAGGCACACACAGACATACTTGCAAAATCAATATTCCCTAGTCCCACTTGACAAACAAACAGACCAGAGCCCCTCCGCAGCGCGAATGTTTTCTATCCTGCCCAGTTTCCTCGGTAACTTGTGTACGAAATCGTATCAAGTTTAGGAATTTTTTTCAGATGTTTGAAATCCAGGAGTTTACTTACAGAACCCGTGTATGTGCTCGAACTCAACCGTCGCAAACAAACAAGAGCGTCGAGCGGATGTGCTCCAGGAGCTGCGAACTGGGTGTTTACCTTTGACCCATAAAGAATGTATAGGAGTCCAACTCAAACTATGAAAATATTCCCTTGAAGTGGGCTTTTCATCCATTTGAAGGCATGTCAGTTACAGCAAAGCACTGTTATCCAGAATATTTTCTAATGATGGTCAAATCTACCCAACTATGCTCCAGGTTTTGGTAATTTAGAACTAAAGTTCAGAGGTTTGCAGCAGCAGAAAACATCTGAGGTCTGGGTAATGCTATTACATCACCTGATTTATTTTTTTTTTTCCTTTGCAGGAGGAAATTATGATGAAAAAAATGTATTTTAAATTATATGTACAGTATCTATTTTTATTTGTCAGAGTGCTAGTGTATTTGTATTCCAAAACAGAGCTATGGAACCTGTTCCAGAGTGGGGTAAGTGGGGGCTGTGAGGGTGAGGTGTGCAAATGGGAAAGACAGTGCAATGTGTCTCACGACGAATGCTTAAATAACAACAAAGATAGATTTCTGACAAAGTGAAAACAAAAAAACTTTCTGTATTTTAGTGACCATTTACATGACAACAGAACTCAGAGTCACGGAAAACAGCAGTTTTGAAAGTGATGGAAGTTTTTGAAAAAAAAAACAAACTGAGTTTGTCTCTATGCAATGCAACTTTTTGAAAATGCAAGGATTCTGTCTCCATGTAAATGGGGGAAAACATCACTTTTCTGAAATGCTGCTGCTGCACATGTGCACCATAGCCATGGTAAATAGTTACTTCACACTTCCAGAGTAGCATGACTTCCAATCCATATTCTCCTGGGACTTGGTAGTTTTATAGTTTATAACCACCTCTAACAACAATCTAACTTTAGCATCTGTCTGTATAAATTTATTCTCACTACTGTTAATGTTTATAATGAATTGTTCGATGTGTGTGCATGTTGTTTCATTACAAAAACAAAGAACAGCAGCCTGTAGTGGCCCTACATGATTTTCAGCATTTCTGTCATTTCTGTGCAAACAGTTTTCTAATTGCTGCAGTGTAAATGCAACTTTTCTAAAACAAAAATGCAAGAAAAAAGGCAATTTTACTTGAAAAGTTGTATAAACTGGGCTTTGGATGACTCTAATCTGCTCTTAGCGTTGATGTGTGTAGGTGTGTCTCTTTGTCCACTGGGTTTTTGTATTACCTTTGGATCTCAACAGCTGCCAAAAAGTATTAACTCATTACCTGAAAAAATTACCCGTAAATTCCACTTTTACCAAGAAATCGCAACATATCATGAAACAGAGCATGTTCATCTTGAGAACTAAGAGGGCACAGTGCAGTTCAAACTAAACTGGGGTCTGGAGGTCATCTTCCCACAAAACCGCTGATTTAAGTTAATTTTCAATCAAGCCAAAAAGTTGAAAAGTTAGAAAAAAGTGCTAATATGAGAAGCAAAACAGATCCCACTCCCCACCCCACTGCTAATAAACTGCATTATTAACACTGTACCCTGTCTCTCACTCTGAATCAGCTGGTAAAGGCTCCAATCTTCTCCAATCCTCCACCGGATAACGAGTGTGCCGGAAAAGAAGGGATGCGTTTGACTCACCCATACTAATGTCCAGACAGAATGGATCCATGATAAGCTCTCTCTGACAGCAGACTGATCCACAGATTCACATCCTCCTCCGCCAGGTGCAAACTTGTCCTGGAGATCACACTTTGTCTATCACAGACTGTTCTCCCACAAACTGAACTGTTTTTGCTCTCTTCTTTCTTCCTGGCCAGTCTGTTCGCAGAGAATGGATAGTCCCCTGCTGCAGATCAATCTGTTATGAGCTCCCCATTCTGGGCATTAGGAAATCCTGGCTTTCTTTAGTTTTAGGCAATCGAAAGAGCGCAGAGCAAGGCTCGACTGTGGAACAGGACTTTCTCATGCTGGCTGGTACCGTCGAGCACAATGCTACTACCGAGAGGGGTTTGTTCTTTAGTCGTTTAACTATTTTGTATATTTCAACACTGCTTTGTTCCAAAGCTGTGCACCATTCAAGAACACAGTGATGAATATTATCAGGGCTGCACACACAGGTACAGAACTTCAGCACATGATTAACTGGTCCAATGAGATCATTAATCACACATAAGATATGCTTCACCTTTTTTCATAGACTGAGCATCAATATTTTGTCTCATTAAGCAACAGACGTGACATGATACAGGCATTAAAATAAACTAATCACATTATCATGCTGCTTTATATATCATAATAATGGCAGTAAATCTATCTGCTGGCTGATAATGTGTGTAATGACCCTCAGTGTTGTTGCGCCCTGACAGGACCTCTAACCTCAAAAAAGACTGCTTCACTATTGATCAACTCCATTAGTGCTATGAGCTCACAATGCCAGTATGCAAATCAGTCACGGCCATCTTTTCTGTGTAATTGCCCACAGCATAATGACCAGGAGAGGCTCTCTGGTAGATCCACACTGCCACAAAAGACAAACGTAATATCTGGGAGATTAATTGAAACAAAAACCTTCAAGCTTAATTAATATTTCTGAAGTGACAAAAGACATAAAAAATCAGCAAATCTAATCACATTAATATAGTTATTTGTAATGAATTTCATTGCTAAGGCTGTGAGCAGACATTTGTCAGATACATTTGGCAGCTTTGTAAGATCTATAACATCATTTTGTCACAGAGTGTGACAGGAGGCCATGGACATATACGGCATGGACCTATTTGCTATTGAGACGTTTCAGGGTTAGCAATTCAGACCCTGAACTGTAATAGACCAATTCGAGGAGGTTATTACGTCTTTTTTTTCTTTTTCGAGATGATGTTCACTGTTGTGTCAGGGAACATTTTCATTCTCTCCAATCCGAAGAGCAACTTGTGTACAAAGCTCAGTGTAAAATAATGAGGGGAACTCAGAGTGCTAAAGCTAACCTCTGCTTCATGGCCCACTGCTGTTAATTATCTCTGGTATTGCTGTTTGTAACTGGAATGCTTTAAACTATCCGCTCTCCACTGAACATAACATGTCACGCAAACTAAATTACACCATCTCTACAACAGGATTTCATGAAAAACACCCAGTGTGAACAGATATCAGCATCCTGAGAAATAAATAGTTTAACCAGGCCAAATATATATTTTAAAAATGTCTCATACATACCTCTATAAGGCTTGTTTGACAATTATGTCTAAAGCTCAATGAAATCCCTATTACAGCAGTGTCACAGTCGGAAGTGGGAATAAACTGTATCTTCTCCTTTTGTGCCATTGGACAGCTCTCGAGGACATCAGAGAAGAAATAGCTCGGAGGCAAATGCAAATGGCTTTGAAAATTCTTATGTCACTATAACTGTCATATTCGTATGTTGAATTGTATGTCTGACCTCAGTGTGTGAGCCGGCAGTTTAATTACGTAGGTCTTTAATGGTCTTGGTTATCAGGCTTAATGGAGCTTCCAGCAGAATGGGTCTTAAGTGGCAGTGATGTAAGAGAGCTTATGGCCTTCAAATTTTTTTCTTATAAATCAAAAAATGGTCGACACCTGTTGTGGTTAAACTACATTAGCGGGGAAAATACATTTTGACATAAGGAAAAAAATAATCATTTTTTTGGAACAGTAAGGGAAAAAAATGTGTTTTTACTTAAAACACTGTCATGTTAAAAGGGGTCTTAATCATTGTTGGTGATTATTTGAGAAATAAATTCTTCATTCATGACATGCTTACGGTAGTTATTAGAGGTCAAACTGAATCAGTTGTAATCAGATTACTCTTATGCTATGTTATATGATTGTTTTATCAAACTGTACAGCTGTGTTGTATTCTGTATGAAATGCAGTTCATTTAATTTTCCTTGTACTTCTCACTCTTTAATCTGACTTTGTGAATCAATTAAACTAAAGACGATTAATGTTTATGCCGATATAACTGGGATATAATTTTGCCACACATATCTGTTTTGAATATATATTAGCTTCAATAATAACGCAAGGAATTAAAATGCAAATTATGTTTTTGTACAGTGCTAAATATGCTCTGAAGGATAAAATTATCACTTTTTTTTTTTTTTTTTTTTTTGTCACCAGAGGGGCTTCTGCATCAACTTCTCGCCTCACAAGGAGCTAATTACCATAGAATTACCATAGATACCAATATAGAAGTACAGTGACTCCAAATATCACACAGGGATACTATAAATTGACACTCTAACCTCAGAAGGCTCATATAATGCCACTGTGAGTGACATGTTTAAACATTTCCATACCCGACACAGCCACATCCTGAGCCTCAGCTCGACCCAGAGGTCACAACCCCTTCACACCAGAGCTGGGTAAATATTTCCTTCCTGATTCACCAGAACATGCTGAGCCGGGTGGGACGAGGCCAGCGGTGGATTCTTGCGGCAGACTCAGGTGTGAGAAACAAATCGGACAAGGGACAGATAAAGGGAACTAGGGGTTGTGTGAAGGGGTGTGTGTACCAGTGGGACGGGTGACGAAGCCAGTTTAGGACTCTCCCTAAAAGGCAGGGCTACAAGATGGGGTCCATCCTGCTTTAATTTAAATTTCTGGCCCGGAGGGTTTCTTGACCACAGCTCAGGGCTGCAGAAGTACACACCACATGTGAGACTTGAAGGGGGGGAGGTGGAGGTAAGTGATTGGGGTAGAATGGAGGCTGCTGGGAGGGACATTTGAGACTGTTTAAACAAATCAGTGAAGAATATCAGTCACCGAGGGCCCGGCGGGAGATGTTGTTGGTCTTTTTCCCTGCTGCAGAGGCATTTGTCTCCCTTCAAGGGATCATTGTGTCATTGGCAAAAAAGGGAAAAGAGGAGGAGGGATTCTCATAAGGGTAGAGAAAGTACCTGCATGAGGGCAGAGGCAGTCATGTTGCCTTTAAGTTAAATGTGGCGAAATGTAGAACCTTTGCCATATGTGCGAATGCATGGCTTTGAGGAGCTGTCCAGCAGACGTGCACGTGTAAAACGCAGATGGTCAGATGTAATAAACATGGCCAGTGTTTTTGGCTCGCATAAAGGGCATGGCGCTGGTGTTTTATTTCATCAGGGCCTCGGGGGCATGAATGTGTTCACCCAGACTCTCAAGTACGCTTTACGAGAAGGAGAAGGAAGCCTGCTTCCACCTTGTTTGAATTCTTTAGTTTTTTTTTCTTTCTTCAACGGCGTGCGGCAACGGGGTGGTGCCGTCATAATGGAGGCCACAGGGAGTGGGAGGAGGGAGTTCAGGTGGCTTCCCATTGGCGCCGGATGTTTTAGTACGGCAACATGGCGGCGGCGTGGGCCTTGTGACAGAGGTCTGTTTAGAACCTCAGTCAAGCAGGGCTACGCCATGAAGCAAGCAACCACATCTGTTTTCACTCAAAACAATCAGGGGCCGGCACTGCAGGCAGCCTGAGCCTGTTATTAAAGGCTTTCTGGAGGCCTGCTGAGGGACGGCCAAGGCGCAGTGATTTATCCACTCTTTGCTGAGTGGACAGGGATAGAGTGCGATGTATATGGACATGGAATTCCAATCAGTCAATCTTGCCAGGACACCTACCCAGAAAGCGCGATGAATCGAGGCTGTCTGCTTGCACAGGGACGATACTGTGCCCCACATCCTGGATTAGAGCAACAATTTCACTAATAAATGCTACATAAACAGATAGAGTTACCCAGAGCGGTGCCCCAAAAGTTGGAACCTTGTGGATAACACATGAAAAAATAATGATCTATAAATTCTTACATGAAGTCTTACAAAAACAACACATCAGATGGAGAAACTGATATTTTTTTGTGGTATTTTTTCAAAAATGTAGGAGTATGTATTTGCTGATCCTGGTGTGAATCCATGCTTTCAGGGGGGTTTCTCTGCAGACTTTACATGTTCTTCCTGTCCAAGCACGGGTTTTCTCCAGGTACTCCCGTTTCCTCTCACAACACAAAACATTAGTTGCTGGTAGATATGAATGCATTATTGACTGTCTCACTATATCTGCCTTGTAATGGACTGCTGAGCTGTCCAGGATGTGCCATGCCTTTGCTCAGAGTTGGATAATGCATTACAGGAGATGGGTGGATGCGCTCATTTTTAATATACTGCTAAAGAAATATTTATTTTTACTTACAATACATTTTTTCCATGTAGAGACACTTTTTATTATATATAAAAAAAGAACTCTTTATTTATTTAGGAATTAGAGTAACCATTTTCAGAAATAAAGGTTTCCCTTGTTTGACGTAAAACTTCAGCTGTTCAACAGTTCAGGCTCTCCTTTTCATTTCCGTTCTTTTAACAAGATTGTATTAAATATCCATCAGTTAAATCACCCAGACGGTTTTACTATAGGGACTGGTATTACAACTTTTACAGATTGTGGTCAAGAATTCATTGTCTTGCTAAATTAACATTGGGCCATTACAATTTCAGCATGTGTTGCTAAACACATGTAAGTATTTTTCAGTGTGCAGTTGCGCCTGAAAGTTGTACAAGTCATCCATTTGATATGCAGCAAACAACCTTCATACTCTCACTGATGTTATTGAATCTACTCCACATTTCTAACCATTGTTCTCACCAAAATCATAACCATTACACTGCTGGTTTTTGGAGAAACAAACAAAAGTGAGATTACCAGCAAACCACAATGTTATCTTTCTGAACAGTAGCTCTGTCAAAGATTTACTGAATTCCGGGGAAGAGGAGCAAAGTTTTCAATCCCCATTGAGGCCCGTTTGAAAAATTGTAGCGGCTCTCTTCTTGAGTTTAGTACAGGGGTGTCAAACATAAGGCACACGGGGAAAAAAGGGGTTGCAAGAGGCTGCAATCCGGCTCATGAATTCCCCAAAACAAATTGTGAAAATTACAAAGAAAGCATTGAATTGTTTACACAATGGACATAACACAACACAGAGATCCAGTTACTATGTCTGTGGCGTTTCCATGACAGCTAGCTATCTCATTGCTGCTAAACTAACCTCAAACTCGCCACACTGTAAAAACATGGAACTGGAACAGTCATTCGTTTTTTGGGCCTTTTCGCATTGTATTTTGCATAATCATAATGTCCTTTATGTTGAAATTACAGTAATTTTTGGTACTAACTGTTCAAATTTGAGGAAGAAAAAAAGGTCACAACAAAGAAAAACTCAGCCCTCATTAAGACATGATAGCTTTGGCGGCCTGGGCAGGGGGGCCCATTTCAGATTTGTGGCCCTGGACCCCAGCAAAGCTGTTAGCTGGCCTGCACCAAAGTATATTATGTAATCACTTCCATTATTCACAGTGTTTCAGTGTTTTTGCAGTTGGGATTGAACATCACTGTAATCTAAACATGCGCAAGACTGGAAAGCTTTTTTTAATTGTTTTTTTTAAGTCTAAAAGCCACTGATGAACTTTTCAGATGAGTTCTCCATATAATGTCATGTGTATAAGGCAACTCTGCAAAACGTGGTAGTTTACTCAGCAATCTGAGTTCTGAGCAGCATCATCATCAAGCAGTCTGGAATCATCAGATCATTTTTTGCTGAGGGTGGACTTACACCGTAGTTTATCTTTCTAGCTTGGGGATTTGACAGAGATGGGCAAAGGTCTTGGAAACCTAACTGACAAAATGTGAGATTTTTTTGAGGGGGAGATGCTTTGCTAGTCCCAACGCCAAGCTCGGCTTTTAAATAATTTGGGGAGAGTCCTCTGGAAACTGAATAATTCACTGTGGCGTGATGAAGTCTGTTGCCAGCTGGGTGTTCCATTAGTAGACTCACTGCGCGACAGCTCTATTGCCTGGCAGATCCAACGGAGGAAAGGGAGCCGGAGAGATGAATTTGTCTTTATGAGAGGGGGATCATCTGGCCCTCACTCTGCCCACTTCAATTACATCAGCCACAGGCTCCCTGAGAAGAGAACCAGGCACTGTCTGCCCATTTTGCTCTAGATGAGCCTCCGTCCACCACACCCAACACGTGACAGGCTGTTGCAAGATAACCTTAGAAGACCTCGGTGCTGTATATCTGACAGGAAGGGGAAAATAACAAAATCATGTCTACAGAGGGCTTGATGGTACTGACAGTTGACATCTAATTCCTTCTGCCATGTGACCTAAATATACATTTTTAGATCCCGAATGGCCGCTGAAGTGAACAGCCCTGTGCTTGTCCAGATGGCTGCGATCCTTCTGTGGATTTCTCCCGAACAAGCTGGTTGAAAACCCTGGCCTGCCATGGCATCACTGCCAGTTTCGATCATCTAAGCTCCCCTGGCGGAAGACCGTATGAAACAAAGGGACAAAACAGATCAAACGCTGCTTGGCAGGGATCAAAATCTGCTTTCCTGTGAGGCTTCAATGTCAAAAAAATAAATAAAAATGAAAAAAAGGGGGGTTTTCATGCTGAGGAACATTTGCCTGCTTACTGTCTTCCCCAGATGTCAGTTATCTGTCCGCTGATAGCTACGGTATATGGCATACTTTGGGACAAGCACAGACCTGTGAGTGAGGTACCCGTACTGTACAAAATACACATGCATAGCCCAAATTCCTGAAAGTTTCTTCATGTAAGCCTATGCTCCATGTCGGAGTGCTTTAAGAGACTGGTCAACCTTCTGTCAAGTCGGCATATCCCTCAGATTAACCTTGCCCGTGTAGTCAAGGCCTGTCTCCTTGTCTGCGCATAGACCCTGTCAACTCTTGCTCTGAGTGACGACGCAGCCAGCCTTACCTTGTGCTGCCCACCGGCCTCATTCATAACATCGTCACCTTCACTTGGCCATGTCACGCCTCTTACAGGAGATGGATATCCTCCACCCAAGGACAGCTGGGTAATGGTCCTCATCCCAACTTCAAAGCGTGCATGGTGCAATCACCTGCCATTCTCAATCTGTATGGTGCAAACCAGGAGAGACAGACAATGGAAAGAGAAAAAAAAAAAAGATGTAACATTAAGAAGGTGGTGATGCACAATGCAAGATAGCAAAACATGCATTTTTTTTTTTCTTTTTCCAAATGTTTCTGGATGTTTTCTGATGCCTCATTGCTGTGGAATTTGGAACAATTGGAAAAGATGTCTATAAAAATGTCTCAATGGTTGGAGGGTCTTTTGAAATTAAAGCTAACAACTGATATTGATTTTTAAATCATTTTCTCTTGAGAGATGTTAATTTAGCACACTGCAGGAAAAATGTGTCAGTTGTATCGACGGTCCATTATTCTGTTCATTGTTTGGATTCTGTGCTTAAAATCAATTACTGCTGGTAAAATGGCTAATTCTAAAGTAATAAACACAAAAGCCTCTGGACAAAAGAAATGAGGTGATAACACTGCATTATGAAGTCGACATTGTTAAACGGTGAGTCCAGGTATAGCAAAGTTTACGATCATTGGATTGATGCATGTGTTACACTGATTAAGGAAGTGATATAGCAATTAAAACAATACAAATTTATAATGTTATAAAGATTACACTTCTCAGGATATATAAACCAGGACACTGGTGGTGATACAATAAGTTCTTTTATTTCTTTTACCTGCCCACAAGTTAGTTAAGCTGTTAGTTGAATTTTAAAAGACTTAATCAATGTCAGGGAGTGTTTTAACAGGAAGTGCGCCAAGGAACTGCTCCTTCAAGTTTGTTAAAACACTTTGCAGAGGTTGTCATAATACGTGTTCTTCAAAGAAAATGATTATTGAACAAATGACGCAGAGAAGAGGCAACAATGAAGCAGCTAAGCAATACCAGGATGCAATACAGCAACATCAGCAACATAGAAGAATAACACTTTAAAAACTGGATTCTTCCTGTAGCTGTTGACAGGTACACTCACACTTGCTTGCCATTTCTTGCAGATATGTGCTCATGCTCTCTTGCTGAAGTAGTGAGTGTTGCAATGTGGTAATGCTCTAATCGCTAGGCTTAACTTATCGACCAGTTTGCCTTCTGCACCATCACTACACTAACTTAGCAGTGATTGGTCATTTTAGAAGAGGAGGGGCCAAACACTCAATCTAACAAAAGTAAATTGGTCTCGTTTGATTAAGACACAGCTTGAAGGATGAAAACTGAGATTTTAATTATTTAAGTCAGACTAACTTTTGAAGGTCATGAAATCACCCCCAAAACCTGCTGTACACTGTATGTCTATTGCTCTAAATTGTTCCATCATGTTTTTTTTTTTTTGCTTTATGCCACTCACTTATTATAAGGAGTGCCTAATTAGAAACACTTTAAACCCTCAAATAAAACTGTGACTTGTACATAAGAAAATCCAATTCCATTGATGACATCTGTGATGAATTTGTGTTGAATGGTCTCCAGTTGCCTCAAAAGAGAAGAATATTGAGCATGAGTTGTGGTAGGACACAGTGGGCTGCTTTCTACCATCCTGATGCAATGAAACAACACAGATCTTAACCTTCAAACTCTTCACAGTGCAAGTCTAGACCTCTGATTAAAATTCAACATCTGCCAAAGTTGTGTGAATCTTCCCTCTTTCCTCTGGGGCACGCCTTGATGAGTCTACTGAACACTAATGAACACATAATGAGCTGCAAATAGCTCTCAGAATGGTCTGGTTGCTACACTGCTTCCTGTGTCCTCAGATTAATCTCAGATGAAAGAAAAAAAACAATTGAGCCTTATTAGTTTATAAGTTCAAGCAACAATAAGCAAAAGGCAATAAACCAGCTAACGATACTTCAGTTCTGTGACATTTTACATAGTCTGACTAAATGATTTTTTTTTTTCTTTAATCTCTTTGATGAGAAAAAGGTGGGACATGATGACACTACAGCCGGGGTGGGGACATCGAACAACAGCATCCTTTGTAAAACACAGTCGAACTTCTTCTGATTTAATCCCCTACGTCTTTATTAATAACACTGATGACAGCATATCCATGACTACGGGCGCTTCCTCATTGGAAGATTACCTCTAAAATCTCTTAATCCTTCACCAGTTGGATGTTTTTTTTTTTTTTTTCCCCTCTCTCCTAAACACACCAACACTCATTGCCGCATGTGAGGCAAGCAGCTTTCTCTGAGGTTTGGACTCCTTCCAGCTCTGGGCAGAGGGTGAAAACGACAGAGGGGGGACAAACTAGAAATGTAGGACAGTGCTGGGGGAAAAGAGGTAATCATTACACCATAATTCACATGGTCTCTGTGCCAGAGGGTTACCTAAATCTATACTTGGTTAATAAGAAAACACTGGCTTAAGTGCTGAATAAACGCTTGTGGTGAAAAAAGAAGCTGCTTATTTGAACATAACAGACATTTAAAATGCCATCTTACACCACACACGAGAGACTGATGACATTTTTAGGTTCTGGCCGTTCAGTTAGAAAAATGGGATTCTCAACCTCTGCGTGTGTGTCTAGTGTGTCACCAGTCTTTGTTGGTATATCTAAAATTAAACCATCTACTTTGTCGGATTTGTATGACACTGAAAATTAAGGATAAAAATATAGTATAAATGATTAGGCTGGTTTACTATGCAAACCTCAAATGGATCAGGCTTAAACAGAGTGGAACACAACAACAAATACCAGTTGTAAAGCAAGTCAACTCACACCTCGGGGCTTTTTAGACATTTATAAAACTATATTTCCAAGTGAAAATGGAAAACTTTTGTTGCATTTCAAGTGTCCATTCATATGACAATGGAGCCAAGAGCCAATGAAAAAGCAACTTTTTAGGAAATGCTGCAACTGCATTTGCAAACCATGGCTAATTGCTCTGCACATGCAGGACTTGATGGAAAATAACCAAAACAACAACAATGGCGGACTCCAGAGTGTCACGACTTCCAGTCCATATTCTCCTGGTACTTGGTGTTTTTACAGTTGAGAGCCACTCAGTATAACAATCTAATTTTGTCGTCGGTCCATACCAATGTCCATGTATTGTTAATGTTTATGTCTTGTGGCCTGGCGTGCTAATTGCATTGTTTAAACATTTCTCCCGTTTTCCTGTTTCACCCGGTATAATCAACTGGGAATCACGCCACTTTGGAGGCCGCCATTGTTGTTATTGTCCATCTAGTCATGCATGTGCAGAAGAGTTAATTTCCTACGGTCGAGGTGCACAGTAGCAGTGTTTCAGAAAAGCAGCCTTTTCTCTTGTTTACATGGAGACAGTCTATTTTCAGCAACTCTGAGCAATGTTGTCACGTAAACAATGACCCAAAAATACAATTAAAGTTTTTCATTTTCACTTGAAAAACATTTTTACAAATCAGGCACTCAGGTGCGACTTATAGTCTGGAAAATATCACTTGTAATATGTAATATGAGAACAGTGGCAATTCAGGTGTACATTTGCATGTCGTTGGTTAACTTAAAATGTAAAAATAAACAAGCAGCTAATTTAAGGCAAGGTTTAAACTTTTATTTACTGATCTGCACAAATTAAATCAAGCTCATTCCAACCATAGCATATTTATAAAAGCCCAATCAAGGACAACTTTGAGTCAGCATATTCATGCATTGTACCGATACCGATACAAGTATCGGCAGTGGCCCCAAAACTGCACTAAAACACTGGTATTGGCGAATACTAACAAATAACATGCCAATGCCATTTACTGACTTTCATATTGCATATCGTATATTCATATGCAGCACCGTGTGTATTCTGGTATTCTCTCCCCAACATTAACTGCTGTGTGATTTATGTGTTCAGTGAATGATAGCAATGAGTTTACATCACAGTGAGGATGAAGGTCTTGTTACGGAGTGTGGACCTGAGGCTGAAGAGGAGAAACGGTGTTTTATGAGTATCATGAGTCTTTGAGAGATGAAGCTGCACTACAGCCGCTGGAGCAGACTGAGTCGGGAGTTTAACTGAGTTCCCAGTCAAGTGAAGCAAGCAGTCGGGGTTCAAGGAGTAAGCCGGGTGGAACGGCATGGTAGAGTATTGGCATCGGCCGATACTACACAGCCGGGTATTGGTATTTGTATCGGGGACCAAACGATGGTATCGGTACAACACTAATTAAAACATTAGTCCCCTGAAAGATGCATCTGCTGTTGACATATAAAATATAATCCCTGACATGGATGAAGGCACTAAAGCAAAGCAAGACATCTCCTGCTGTTATTCTTGGATCATGTATTAAAAGAGTTGCTGCCTTTTTATTTATGCGACAGTTTTCCTCTATGTAGGTGCAAAAACAGTCAAGACCGGAGATCTAAAGCCGGGTGTACACAGAGTGACGATGAAAGGAAATGATATAAATTGACAGGAGAGCTGGGCACATTGGCTGTAATGAAGAAGACTAACAAGCTGAAGCAGGTGATGGCAGGGTCAACTCCATGTGCTGAGAAGAAGAAAAGCTGCCAAGAAAAACCTCATTCCTACCATGCCGCTGCTGTGGAAGGCTGACTGAAAGAAATACATTAAAGCTGGAGGTGAGAGGTGGGAGAAAAATGTGAAAAAAGAGCTAACTCACCAGGGGGTTGAAACCTTCCTCCTCTGGATTCATTTATTTTATTTTATTTTATTTTATTCAAGAGCTAAAGTGAAAGCAGATGAGAAAGTGCTGGGATGACAGTGGCTTGATGTTCGTGAGTCACTTTACATCCAGGTGCAGATCACAGTAATCTGTGCTCAGAAAGTCAGCAATGGCCGGCTTTATCTCAGGGTTTAGACATCTTTGCTTGAAAAGCATTCAGTTTAGGGATACATTAAAAAGTAAAGTTAAACTCAGTAAAAAAAAAAGTGCAGCATATCTCACATGATTTACTGTGTATTTGCCATTACTTGTGAATGTGAGCTGGGTTACTGGTGACTACAATAAACTGGCCTTTCTTTTTCCTCCCAAAATGCATCCATTAAAATACAAAAGAGATAATTCTTTCTTTCGCTGAGTTTTGTCTTTTCTGTTTGTTTTTTTTTTGTTTTTTTTTCCTCAGGTAGTATGCATGTGTGTCTTGGAAAAAGAATTCTTTAGTCGGAGGCTTTGCTGCTGAAAATAAAAGTTTCGATTAACAGACTTTGCTGCACGTTACCTGTGTTTGAACTCATCGGTGACTCAACGACTGCCGCAAACCGAGACTCCCACACGGAGGACTTTCAGGCTGGAGCCGACGGAGGAGGAATCTACATAGACAATGGCAAACCTTTGGGCACTGGTACTTTCTTCAGTGTGTTTGTTGCGTCCCAGTTTTTTTTTTTTTTTTTTTTTTTTTTTTTTTTTTTTTAATCTTAAATAGTGATTAATTGCTCTTTTGTCCAGAACAAGGCTATTTTGTCCTTGTTGGCTTCAATTTGGGCATTCACACTGTGAGCCAAGAGTAGGACTTTGTTTCACAGCAGGGGGGCCAAAACAGCCGGAGCCAAAATAAGCAAAAAAGCAGATCAAAGAAATCTAGTGAAAAATATAATGTTGGGGAAAATAGAGGTTATAATACTGTAAAAAAAAAAAAAAAAAAAAAAAAAAAAGATAGAAAAAGAAAGAAAATATGGTAAAATAAACTTCTATTCGCACACCTTGAACCACAAACAAAACTTCCAGACCACATAAACACAATCTGTAACCAATTTAAAGCCTTTCAGGTATAATTTTGAAAAATAAGCCACTTTCTTTGGAAAAACACTGGAAAACCGGGCCCATTCTCTCCACTCTTCCTGTTTTCTATTCCTTTCTGTTTCATCCTCAGAATCCATTCAACTACCATCCATCCTGCTCACAACAGCCAACCCTGCAAGGTGCTGATGAAGCCATCATCATTCTCCTGCGCTGGTTCCTGCCCTCCAACACCCCCCGACAGCTCCGCTCCCCTCGCAGCAAATGTTTGTTTTCCGAACAAATGAAGGGCAGAGTGCCGGGAAGGTTGACATCCGCCTCCCCTGGTGTAGCAAACGCCCCCGAAGAGCTCCGCTTACAAGCAGCAGAATCAAATACACGAGACATAATTCAGACGAGGGGGTAGGAGAGCTGTGAGGGCTCCCTGACGTCCCGTGGAGACGTGCAGGGGAGGCGCGTGGATAATTAATATTCACACGGATCCAGAGCGTGTCTGCTCAGCCTGTACAGTAATGTTTTCGTGGTACATGAATTCAGCGCCCACAAAGAAAAAAAACAAAAAAGTAGGGAAAATAAAAATCAGTTTTACAGCTCAGTGTTGGTCAAAGTCATCCTTTATGGAAACACATTTAACTATTCCAATTGATTTTCTCATTTGATTTTTGATTGATTTGGTTGGCTTGTTGCAGTGCGGTCAAGAACCTTTATTTTTATCTTATATAACAAGCTTGTTAAAGTGTCTATAAAGCTTATTCTCAATAAATAGCTGAGTTAAAAATGATGGAAATGCATAAAGCTGTTGTATCAGATCAGTTAATGTCGATGCAGTTTCTTCAAGAGTTTAATAGTCCCTTTAATTGTCCTCCACCTTTAATGATTAACTTGGACACTTCCATATGTCCCTGAGGGACAGAATGTTAAGTATTATTAAATACCAGTGTACATATGGGGAAAACTAACAGCACAGAGTGTATATAATCCCATGACTGGTCCACCACATACAGCTGTGTGGTAAACATTAGTGACCAACAGTCCATTAGTCCAGACTAGACCACCTGTGTAAACTGAGACGTGCCCTTGAATCCCTCTTTTGTGTGCTGAAGTGGCGGCTGATTACCTTTTTTTGCGTTTACTTTAATATGACGTTTCATCATCTTAAAGACTAATATTTACAGTGATGTCCCCCTTTTTTTTCTTTTTCTTTGCAGTGTAAATACTGTGTTTTGTCCCATATCCTGACCAAAGCAGTTCTGCACTGAGGTCAACACACGTGGCGGCAGCTGTATTCATTACCATCAAAAGGACTGTTCAACAAGATATCACGACGGCTGAGGATTTATGGTTTGTTTGTGTTATATCGACTGAGTCATTAAGCTAGAAAATTAAGTAGATCTGAACATACATGAGACAATATCTGCAAGATGTTTACACTGGATCGGACAATGTGGAGCATGTACTTAATTTTACTTGTGGGTCATTCTTAGGACTCTCCCAACTCTAATGATCTTAATGTGTGCAGTGGATCAAAAGTGACGTGTATCTAACTTTTCTATTTCCCCCACATTATTATTTTGATGGTCTGCGCAACTTCTTTCAGAAATTGCGACATCAAACAAAATGTCGTATATACTCAGATCCCATTTACATGGCAATGTGTAAATTCAATTTGCTGTTCTGAAAAAATTTCACCTGTACACCTCAACATTTTTGAGAACCATTTCTGTTTACATAAAAACTGAAGAAACATTGAGAATGATGTAGTTAGCATGCCAGGCCATAAGTTGGCACAATTTGTTTTCTTAAAGAAATTATACACGCATGCACACAAAAAATGATACGCTATAAACATTAACAAAGGTGAGTACATGGATATTTATATGGAAAGATGATCAGCTTGGATTTCTATTATAGGTGTCTCTCAACTATAAAACTACCAAGTCATTTTTTAAAATTTCTTACCAACTTGTACGAGTGCTTTTAACTGTAGCTGTGGTGTACTGGCGTAGTGTTTCAGGAAAGTTGTGATTTTTGTCATTTGGACAAAGATGAATTCAATTAACAAAGCGTTCCACTGAGAGAGTGGTTTTCAAAAAGCATGAAGAAAGCATAGATTGCTGCCACTGGTAGGTGTATTGAACTAGATTTTTAAAAAAAAGTCAGTGTAAAGCAAGATAACACTAAGAGGCAGGTATGTAAAAAGAGGCACAATACATATACAGTGCGGAAGGTAATGAAATAAAATAAAAATCGGTAAAAGTGCAAATATGGGCAGCAGTGTTAGAACCATTAAAGTGAAGCTGTTTTTTGTTTTGTTTTTTTTGCTGTTTTGAGTTGAGGAGGACAAGTTAAAAGCTGTTTCTTATCTTGTTTGTCCTGCATTTTAAGGACCTGAGTCTCTGCCCTGCTGGCAGCAGGCTGAGCAGCTGCTGGCCAGGGTGGATGCTGTCTGCCCTGATCTTTCTGGCTCTACTGATCAGTAGGAGGTCCTGATGCTCTCCAGGGGAGGCAGAGGGCAGCCAGTGATCTTCTCTGCAGTCTCGGTGACCCTTCTGCAGAAGCTTCCTGTCTGCGGCGGCCGGCAGAGCAGGCTGATGGTCCTGCAAATGCCTCCTGAAATCACTCTCTGGTCTTGGTGTTCAGCTCCAGGTTGTTTCTGAGGCACCACCCTGTCAACCAAACCCAAACCCAAACCCAAACCCAATGCACAATGAAAGTTATACTTTTGGAAAAGAAAAGATGTATTCCCATTTCAGACCAAGAAACACTTGAAGAAACACTGATGAATAACAATCTATGAAATGCTGTATAAGACTTGGTCCAGATGTATTTTAACATCTAACTAAGCTGTTTGTGTGCTTCAAGCTTCAAGCAACGGCAACTGAAGGAAGATAATAAAGAAGATGGATGATGGTGTGATTTGGTCTACTTACAAAACCAAAGGTCACCATAATGTGATTGGTCATTCGAAAAAATATGGAAGATTAGAAGAAAAAGATCATATAGAAGAAGATTATATATTCCAGTGCAAGTACAGTATGTTGCCAGATAATATACTTCCGGCCTTGCAGTCACTGAAAATCTAAAACAAGTACAAATACACACGCTTCTCTTAATGGCTGAAATCTCTTCATTTTGCACTTGATTTTTGCTTTTGTTGTATGATGTGCTCACTGAGAATCTGACTCAGAGCATTTACCATCCACAAGAGGAGAATGAGAACGTTCTTTTCCTTATTTCTTCACAGTCACTATTGATTTGAATGGAAATTACACATAGCGCAGAATGACTTTTCCATTCATCACGGCCGTGGATGGGAGGAACGTCATACACACCACAATTGATCACACTGGCAGAGGAAGGGAAAAAAAAAGCACGGCGAAGCACCTCTCAGGAGTACCATACACCCCTGGGCTGCTAGATGTGTCGTGATAGATGATTCGATGGATAAATTAAACAATAAGAACGGAACTAATGCACATAATCATTATGGGATGTGACGGCAAAATGTCAGCTATAAAAACAGATGCAAAAGGATGGAGTCACACAGCGTTCATCGCTCTGATGATCACAATATGCATGCTTTCATAGTTTCTTCCAGTGTCAAACTTTTGTTTTTTTCTTTTTTCTTTTTCAAAGCCTCACTTTTGGCACATGCTTCTTTTTCTTTGGTTTGTATTGACTTCAGGCATCTAAATGGAAGGAAAGGGTTTCTGTGGTATTGGCAGAGAGAAGTAAAGGGGTATATAAGGGAACTGATTGTCCAAAAGCCAATGTTTGAAAAAAAAAAAAAAACATAACAACCTGAAAACCATGTGTTTCCAACAAGAGGTCTGCTTTATGATCAGGCTTCAGAAATAACATACAAAAAAATTGTAGCACAAAGACAAAAAAAAGAAAGAAAACACACACTTGAATTGTGGCTTTGCTGACAAGAGACAGAGATAAATTATTTTCCAGATGAGAAAGCATCCTTCCAGCATTCATCTTCTAGTTTATGTTTGAAAACTTATTATGTGCAAATGAGCCCTTGGCAGAGAGCTCTCTGTGTGACGGCATTCAGTCCGGGAAGGTCAGACTCGCATAGAAAAACCCGGCGCAGCTGCCAAAGAGACGGGCAGACAGGCGGTCAGGCCAATAGTTGGCACTACACCCATGGGGGCCCGTCGAATCCTGTGGGAAGGGCGCTCCCCTTGACAAACAACCATGTTTGTAGATCTGCACTCTTGTATTGTTTGTTTCTTCCTACTGTACCTACATGCCCATCAAAGCCCCTTTCAATCAGGCTCCGCTACTTTCTATTCCCCCTCCTCGGTTCATTTCTTGTGTTGTGTGGGGCTTTTTTTTTTTGATTTTCAGCACTTTATGGTGCTAATGACTCGTCGCTTCTTCAGATACCGGTACAGTTACACAAACAGAAGTCTTTTGATTATACAGGCACAAAAAGACTCCTGGCTCACGGCACGTGAAGCAATCAGCAATTATAGGAACATAGCGGATGGAGCCTGAATGTCTTTTTGCGAGTCGCTCACGTCAGTCCAAAGTCAAATGTTAATAAATGCATTTGCTTGCAAATTCAATTGAGTTTTGGAGTTCTGTCTGTCTGGCGCACTGCCTGTTTCAATGTCAGATACTTGCACATCCTTAAATAGATCCTCGTTCGGCGCTCACATGCCGGGTTTATCAGCACATATGGAACTCAGGACGAGAGGAGGTCAGACAGAGGCTACCATCTTTAAACTGCTCATTTGAGGAGATAATAGATTCACAAGAGAGCGCTTAATGCTTCGGCAAAGGCCAGCTCCGGTCACGTCTTCCGCAACTAGAAAGTAGCAGAAAGAAACACACGGCCCTTTTTTCTAAGAACCACAAAGGAAAACACAGGATGATTGTGGGAAAAAGGACTGCTGCTATCAGCTTACATTGTAGCCTCTGCAACTGGCATTTTCGTTCGTATGAACGGAGGAAAACGATATTGCATGGAAGCGATTTGACAAACCCTCTATACCACCATGGCTTTATTTATTTATTTTTTAAAGTGACTTAGTTACTACAGTTTCCACGCAGCGTTGTGTAATTCAGAACTTATGCTCCAGACCTGAGTTATAATCACAAGCACGCTTTCACTGCCTACTTTGCTCTCTTTGTGCGCCGCTGCGTTTCCCTCTCCGCCCTTTCCACAGAGCTCTCACCAGCACACATGTGGTTAACGTGATGATGGTGTCCAGACCTCTCAGTGCAGTAGGAGAGGGCGGGGAGGGGAACGAGCCCCAGTCGACTTAAATAACCAAATAATTGGAATTTCTAAAAACAATGGTTTCCTGACTTGTTCGTGACCCTTCACCTTATCATTTTGGGGTCACGAGGCCTAAACTTGAACCCGTTTTCTTCAGAGTGTTTGGCTGGCTGCCACGGCAGGTTAACCCTACAGCCCGCAGCCTGCCACAAGAGTTACAGGCCTGTCAGTCCCACTCCTCAGATAAGCCCTCCCACAGGACGCCAATTGCACTCTGCTTCCTTCCACACTCCCGGCTGGTCCCTGCTGGTCTCTGCTCTGGCTTTCAAACGCCAATAATGTGACGTTGCATCAGCTGAGCTCAGACTCTCTTGCAGCACATTTTTCTCACCTTTCCACACTTTATTGACTGGATAGCAAAACACAGTCCATTCACACTTGAGTAAAACTAAAAGATTGGTGCAGAAAAATAGTGTAGCGGTGTTTAAACAGCATCTATTTACGCTCCGTTTATGCACTGTTTCAAGTGAAAACGTTTTCGTCTCAGGAAACTTTGGATTTTACAGGACAACATTTTGTAGCATGAGGAGTACACGTAAACTCCACAAAGAAAATTCCAAACAACTTTTTTACTGTTAGAATTGTGAACTTCTGAGGTGGGAATATTCAAATCAGTCCAAGTACGACATCCTTCTTTAGTTCTGATATGTTCACAAGTGGCCCTTATCTTGTTTTTTCAAACCTCAGCAAAAAAGATACACTTTCAGTGAGATCACATTGACTGTATCTCGATCAGAGGTGTTAGATATAAGGACCGTGGACCAAAAGCTGGGCTGCAAGAGGCTCCAATATGGGCCCCAAAACCACAAAGCACATTGTAAAAATCATCAGATTTTGTGACCATATAGACATTTTTATCACATACACTCTGTCACCCAGCAAAGAAAAACTGCGGCTGTGGTTCAGTGGGGGAGAGCATTCGTCTCTCAATCGGAAGGTTGTTAGTTCGATTCCTGTCTCCCCGTGTCTGCATGTTGAAGTGTCCTTGGGCAAGACACTGAACCCCACATCGCCCCCAGTGGATGGACTGAGCGCCTTGCATGGCAGCCGCCTCCACTGGTGTGTGAATGTGAGTGTGAATGGGTGAATGTGATATTGCAGTGTAAAGCGCTTTGGGCCTACTGATGATGTGTTGTTGCAATAGTAATAAGTGTAGTCCATTTACCATTTTTAAATTAATGGCTATTTCTGTAAGAAACTATGAACGCATGCTAAGTTTTAGCCTTGAGAGGAAAAATATGATATTGCAGAAATTATATAACTATTATTTCATACAAATTGATTCAAACAACCAAAGCCTTTTCACGTCGTCACTGTAGATGGTGCTTATTGCAACAGTTTCATTGAAGAGTAAAGCTCTTATCACCCTGGTACATATGAAGGTATTTGTGTTTTGCAGCTCTGGAATGAATGCCAATGAAGGAAACTCATTTAATTTTAATGCCTGCTTTTCAAACCCTGTCAGAATGTAGTTTTTCTTCTTCTTCTGCAGTTTGTCAGATTTCCCTGGCAGGAAGGTAAAATAACTTTGGAAAAAAAAATAATCTAAGCAATAATAAACATTTTAACATATCTGATGGCCCACAAAGAATCACTGACATGGCTGTAACCTTCTGCTTCTATTAGCTCATTTCATTAGACTTCATTATTCGATTTTGTTAATAATGTGCAGGCTCGCACTGCCATTTCCACAGCATCCCAGTGCATCTCCACAGCTTCATTGCCGTCTTTGATCTCAAACCTGAAATAGGAGCTCATACATTATTTTTATCAGTATTTTATGCATTATACAAATATTTGCCCTCTTAACACTTTCTTTGATCTTCATGCAACACTGCAAACAGAATTAACAATGGTTAAAACAATCACAGTGATGGAAATGGGGTGGAAATTGAGTTATTTAAAATTAATCACAAAGAAATATCTAAAAAAGGAATCTCTTCCAGCTCAGTTTTCCAAATGAAATCCTCAACTTCAGTCTAGAGTCTTTGTTGAAAAATCCCAAAAATAATATAAAATAGTATTTTAAATTTAAAATTTACTGGATTTTGAATATTAATTTGAAAAACGATTTTCGGTTGTGTGGCAAAATTAACATAAGAGACAGCTTGGGCTAAGACATGCAACACTTGATTTAGTTCAGTGAAAAAAAGAGGGTGATGTGGAACACAATTCTAAGGAAACTGAGCATTTTCTCTCTACAAAGCAATCTGCCACTCATTTGAAATAATTTCATTCTCACCATTTTTTTGCCAAATCTTCACTATTTTTCAAGGAACCCCGTTTTTTTTTCGAGACTAAACCATCATAAGTATTTTGGTTTAATGGGTTATTTCGCTGGAATTTACTAGTGTGTTTAGCTCATTGAAAGGTCCACATGTGGTTAAAGTTAGACTTCTGAGTGGAATTTCACACATCATTTTGAAGTTGTCACTGCTAACATTTATGTATCGACGTTCTCCAACTGATGAGCTTTGATAAGTCTGCACCAAAGATGTCTACACTTACTGTTGTTATGTTGCCGTATTTAATTCAGCTGGATATAATGACTGCTCGTCTTCACCGGCTTGTTTCTTAAAACTCTACGTTGATTTCAGGCTCGGATGTTTTTTTTTTGTTTTTTGTTTTTTTAAATTTAAAAAATTGAATTTTCTTTGCGGATAAAGGTTTCCTAACTTCCACTGAAAGCCTGTCACTTTTTTATTGCGAGCTTTCATTCAGACATGAGGTGAAAAGATATGTTTGAGCTGCAATTATCGGTTAAAAATGCCTTACAGGAGAGGTGCTTCGACAAACTACTGTATGTACAAATTGTTTCCTTGCCATCAAACACTTTAAGAATTCACCCTCATGTTGGCCTTTTGCTCTACTGGCCAGGAAAATGGAGGACACGGTCGAGCTCAGGAGAAAGTATTTCAGATTCTGCACTGTGGAGGTAAAGTCACTAAGGTAAGACAGTTTGTTCACTTTGTAAAAAGCAGCCATCTCACCTGCCACACATCACCGTTGGATTGGTTTTGTTTTCACTTGCTATGAACCACTTCTCCTCGTGTTTGGACATGACCTTTGTTTAGTCATGAAATCGGTTGAAACAATTGATCATCTGATTGTTCCTGAGCAAGAGAGAACAGCAGACTATGAGGGTTTGACATTTTGATAAGACAGATTCCAATCATGCACACCTAATCTGATTCTCAAGAGTAATGACACAGTGTCATTAATGTAGAGCAGTGTATATTTTTCTTCTGTAACTAATTTGCCAATTACGAAAATGTCACTTTTAATGATAATGCAATGCATGAATCAAATGTGGCAAAAACAAACGTAAAAAAACATTACTGGATAAATGATGTGCAGAATCTTTGCCAGGAGCTACTTAGGCTCCATTTACAAGACGTTTCTAAACAAAATGCATAGTCTTTGCATTTTTGCTTCAGAAAAGGTTTGCATTTACACATTTTGAAAATGGCGTCTGTTTATGGGACATGGAAACTGCAGAAGTGCTGAAAGGAAGATAGCAAAAGGATTCCAGATTTACATATTGTTTTGAAAATATTTTTTTTAATTGATCCTTATTGTGATCATAATTTCTGTCTTTTTTTCTGCAGAAACTGAGAAGTAAATAGTGATTTATCCAGAGTATTTAAATTTTTTGAATTCTTGTTTTTGTGCATTTTACAAGCTGAAGGCCCGAATTATGTAAAAACAAACAAATAAGTACTTGAAATCATTGAAAATGTTAGCCCTGAAACTAAAACCAAAGAAAGTTTACCTTTTGACTGGAATTATGGAGATAAATAAACTTTTCCATGATATTAAATTTTTTTGGAAACGGTCTGTGGTTAACATGTTAGGCAACAAGTTTGTGCTGTTGATTATTTTTGTAACAAAACTACACGTGTTGAAAAAAATAATCGATAAAGATTAATTATAGCACGTGCATGGACATTAGTATGAACAGTTGGATGCTTTTATGGGTAAAAGTTGGTAGTTTTATAGTCGAGAGTCACCCGTAAAAGCAATCCAAATCCCAGGAGACTGAGAGTCATGCCACCCTGGAGCTGCCATTGTTGTTATTGCCCACCTATTTAGACATGCAGGGGAAGCATTTACTCCCAGCGTGGTGTGCATGCGCAGCAGTAAGATTTCAGAACAGTTGTATTTTCACCTGTTTTTGGTGTTTTTATTGCCATTTTCACATATGCAGTACTTACTTATCAATCATAAAATAAATAAAATTTTAATTTCATAATGTTTCCAGCATGTCTAACAGAGACTTTTTTCCTTGAATAATCAAACATTTGCCTTTTTTGGGGCACAGAAAAATAACCAGATGCAATATCCTACTGTACTGTAGCAAGATTTTTGTGTTGTGTCTATGTATGTGTACTTTCAGCTATAACAGGAGAAAAGTCACCATGTGATGGAAGATACATTCGAAGCTGACGGTCACGAGAGCCTTGGCTGTCAAAGCTTTCCGTCCTCCAGACTGTACCTACGGCAAGTAATATTGGAATAACAATTGTTGGAGGAAAGTGGAGCCGCAAGCTGCTCGATATTAACACAAACGGAGGTTTAACGAGGAAGATCACAATCAGCTGCAGGCTTCTCCCAAAACATTCTTTCACATCGATGGAAAACACAGATACAACATCATTACTGCTCCTGAGCAAAGCCCATTTTCCACTCAAGTACCATCTCAGTGAATGAGACAAAGAGGGGTTTTGTGTCTGGAGCGGCTCCGCTGCCAAACACTATGCGATGTGGAAGCGTTACCTGTCTGCACACTCTCTGACTTGTAGAAAACCGCTTTTATTTACAAGATAGGACAAGTCCTGGACCAGTTTGAGCAATATGATTAATGCACCCACGGGCCTTGCTTGCTTTAATTAAAGGGCTTCAGCCGTAAAGCGGCTCTGGGCTCCTGGCTGAAAAGCGAATGGTTTGTACGGTTATGTGACGCAAGCTGCGCACAAAGAAAGAGCCGACTGTGAGCGCGTTGAGGGGCATGAATCCACATGTGCTCCCTTCTCCCTCTCCGACGCACATTCATATATCACACACACAGGCCTGCGTACGAGGAGATCACACACTCTAAATCAGCATGTGTGTTAGTGCACATGCGGCACGTACAGTAAAAGCAGCTGCGCTTTCTAAGGAGTCAGGCCCTCCGTCTCCACAAAGTCAACTTTCCAAGAAGGCAAGAAAAGCTACTTTGTTTCAAGTTTGACAACCGTGAGATTCTGAGTTTAACTGGACTTGAAAGCTTATTCATTTACATAGCAGTCAAGCAGGATGACACACACCCACTGAAATCGGCAAAGTTAAAATTAAGGAATCGTGGTTATTCCTGTAACTCAGCGTGTTGAAAGAGGACAAGAAATCAGCCCAGACACTGGTAGTAGTTACAACCTGCCAGAGCTGCTTCATGGTTTGAGCAGCACGGCTTTTATTTTAGACTGAAAAGGTCTCGCAATGAAAACATTGTTTATTTAAGGAAACCAAAATGTGGATAAATCAGCTGCAACTTGTGCCTGAAAAAAAGGTAACATCTTGGTATCTTAATGTTTTTCACAAAGATTTTGGTGAGGGCAATTTGGAAGCAAAGAACATGAAAAGTATAACTTTTTTGGCAGGTTACGATAAACTTTAAATATCTGGTAATACCAGTAATACTCTGTTAATGCAAAAAAAAACTGAGAATAAACACAAAGATGAGTCTCATTGGACCCATTTTACCAGTGAAAACCTTTATCTAACTGAAACTCAAGCGGCCTGATGCGAGCATTATGTGCCGGGTGCAGCAGTCGCAGAGACCCTGCAATGTAAAATAACCTTAATATCCATACTTTCACTTGGTGTGCAGCCGAGTCCCTGGCTGGGATCTGTTTGACAGACGGCTAACTTGGCTGGAAAGGATATTGCCAGCGAGTGAAAATCCTCCACTGCGTCATAACATTTACCTCGAGTCATCATCAGGAAGGCACAATAGTTGGCAGTGTCTTTCTCAATGTGCTGTGCCCTACTCTGTTATTAAAGATCATTAAACAGGCAAATATGACACATGATGAGGAAGACAGCACAGCAAAGCCCACTCTATAAGAAGCCTTTTCAAAATCCCCTCCATCTTTTTTTTTTTTTTTTTTTCTTTTTGCCCACTCCACAAAAACCAATTTCTGCAGCAGCATTAAGCTGTCAGTTGTGAATGTGGCGCCACAGACTCACAGTCAGGCTCCAAAATGTGGGGCGCAAAATGAGGGGAGGAAAAACGGGAAGGGGAGGGGAGGGTTTGGTGGGCGGCTGGACGATCTGCAAGCAAGTGTGTTGAAGTTAAGCTCAGGGTGCTGTTTTCTGGGAATGGAAACATTATACAAAAAGGCACTGTTTTCACAGCCCTCGCCAGCTGAAACTTTTCCCTTAAGTCCTTTAGATTTAGGCAGATTTTAAAGAAAATGTGCGATTAATTGAGAAAATGAGATTAATCACACTGTGAGCTGCACAAAGCAAACATTCTCCTTGTTCGAAGTACGATCAGGAAGAGGTGATTAAGAAGAAAAAAAGCTGTCTGTGTCGACGAGTTGTGCTTTTCTACAGTCATCTTTCTGAAAACGTCTTACGCAACAAACGAGAGTACAAAGCTTTGACAGTAGGAAGCAGTCCGACGTGCTGTTTACGCGGATTCTGACTATGTTTATGATCCGAACAAAAAGGGCCAATCTAATCAGACATGACGATTTTAATCAAATTGGCTCCTGAACTGATGTGTTACAGTCTATGTAACTGCGGCTATTAGTGCTAATCAGCCAGAAGAGAAGCTCTGAGAAGCGGACTAAACAACACCAATGCATACAAGCGTTGTACAAATTTCATAAGGGTCTTTCCTTCTTATTGCATTTCCATGTTTACATTTGTTCATGACAGCAGCAGGACTCAAAATACACAAATAACCTGAAAATAGCGGGCTGATAGTAATCTATAATAGCGAGACGGGAACTGTCAAGTCATCCAAATGAAACAAGGAGGCTGTTTTCTGACCAGCTGACTCGGCAGTTAAGGTTCTTGGGAAAAGTGAAGCAAAATATCGCAGTCACACTTAAATGAACCAGTGCTGATTCCTGGAGGGAGAAAGCATGACAGCCTCAGAGTCTAAATCAGATAAGGATAAAAATGTCAAGCCAACAAGCGTTTCACCAAAAAGAGAAGCATCACTTTGCCATGTTGATGTTCTGGTAAAGAAAGCCTCAAAGTTTCTCCTGCATTTGAGATATTTAAGAGTATATCATTCAGGTAATGACAGAAAAAAATGATTATCAATCAATTATATTGTGAGCTGACAGCCATATGTAGAAACATACATGTCATAAAATGATTCAGGTCCTTAGGCGCTTCTCTTGAATATCCTTGGTAAAGGGAGCCATCTTGTGAGCATTTGTATGAAGTTCATTCTTCTAAACTGACTTATCCATGACCCCATGGTTTGGAAAGTAGAAGACAGACGAAGAGATGTACTTTTAAATGATCCTGTGCTGAGATACAGACATCATCACGGGTTCCAGACCATTGATGTGCTAGTTTTATTGTAAGAGTCACAACATTTTACCAACACTTCTAGCGAGCCAAACCAAGGATATAACGTAAGAGAGTAATGTCTACATATTAATTTAAAAATGGCACAAAAAATTGCATTTAATAATACAGTATTACAAAGTGATGACAATTGATGGTTAAAATGTGGTTCAATTGGAAACTAATAGTTTGGCTTTTTCAGATGATGTTTTTTGGAAATGGCCTCACAGAACATGACCGGAGACGAGGAGGCTGGATGCAGCTGGTTTAGATCAGTAGTATTTAAAGAGAGGAGGACGTTCCTCGAGTTCTACCACACACATCCCAGCCAAATCTCATGTACACATGCTTTTTTTCAAATATTCTCATACTGGTTGCACAGTTTTCCTTAGGAAAAATCTGATCTGCAGCTGTAAATGTTATATGCAGGGTCTTTTTTATCTTTGTTAGCTTTTAAAGAAAAGCATGTTCTAAAAGCATGAGCATTTTCGTAAAATGATGTGGTTACACACATTTTTATTTCATCTTGACTTCAGAAAAAAAAAGGGAAAGGGCACCATTCTCCTCTGCATCACCCAACGCAATTCTTCAAGGCATTGAACAGTTTCACTTATTAACAATTCATTTATTACAACAGACACTGTTAGTGCTCATTCATTTATTGTTAAAATCCACAAAAGATTGACATTCTACCCACACATTTATTTTTATGCTGATCTTTCAGATGAACCTCACATGGCATCATTTCATGTTGTTGAAGAACCCGAGAAATTTAAAATGTCGCCAAGATAAATTGTCCCACATTTCCAGTTTGTGACAGCCCTCCAACTGATACAGGGCAATGCAAAACCAGTGCTTTGGAGATGAGTTATAGTGCACTTGCTCCCTCTTGTGGGTGCAGAAGAAAATGTTGCACACTCACACGATTATCATTTCCAATATACACATGCATCCAAAAGGTTCCTTTGCTGAACTCACTGTCAGGGTTCAAAACAAGGTCATCAGTCTAGATGGAGGTGCAGAAGGGCAAGTCGTCAGTGTAAACAAGTTCAAAGGAAAACTAGTTATTTGATGTGGAAAACAACACTGACATGAATACAGACATTAACTAACGCTGCAATTCAATACAAAGACGCGGCACAACAAACAGGCACTAGACAAGACAGAAATCTTCACTTCAGCCCCCTGTCTTAAAGGTATGAAACAACTTGAGGTGAGTATGGAATAACAAAAATGCAAGATTATAGGCAAATCAGTAGCTGCTTCGACATGAACTAACAAGGAATTGACATTTTGCAAGGTTCATCTCTTACAGAATCTTTTCAAGTGATCATGCAGATTCTGAGTGACAGAGCGCTCTGGTGGTCATCCGGGATTCATAGAACGGTAGTTACATTCACAACTTTCATTCAATTTCATCCCTACTGACTGCCAGAAGGCGGTGCAGAAAGCGCTGAATGCCAAATACTAGTGTGGCCCCGAGGAGTTCCAGAGACCAACCTCACTGAGAAGCCTCAGCAGAACCAAGGACTACACCCATTGGATGGGGAATGGTGGCGTTCATGTTGTACAACCTAGAAAAAGGTGTCAGCTTCGCCAAGGAGGCAGCGGCACATATGTCATCCAGCGGCAGCACACACCCGATGGTCGATGGCGGTTCATCACCTTATAAGAATGGTGAATGGTATCCACCATCCAGTGGGAGAAACGCAGTTTGGAGAGAGCAGAGCCTCTGTCAGGGCCTCCATGATAGACTAAGGCTGTTAGTTGGGGCTAGTTCCCCTGTTGTCAAAGGTTGACACAAGCCCATCAGCAGCAAGTGCAGCTCCCATGCTGGAGCCCACGGGGCTCTCGGGCGAGAAGCCTCAGAGCCCTCTTGAGAAAGATGACACCAGGTTATGGCCCCCAACTGTGCCATTCGCAGCTCTATCATGCCGATCTGATATTGCTGCCATATACAACTTCAAGGTAGACGGAAGGTGACTTCCCTCCAGAGGAGCATGCAACAATCCAAGCATGGAGCCTTCCTGAAGAATTCTCTGGGGTGTCCATCTGGCCGGACGCCCTCTGGCCAAGGGTGCACCGGTGCGTCTTGACCCCGAGGCTGACGATTCCCCTCAGGGGAAACCCAAGTGGACAGTGGGTCAGTTCCTCTGAAGCGACCCCGCCCTGCTGAAAGACCCCAAGTTGCACCACTCTCCTGGTGGAGGACTCCACGGGGAGAGGAAATCCCCCGAAGGAGTGACAGCGAAGCAGAGAAGGGCTGCCTACATTGCTGAGGAAGGCCCTCACAGGAGACAACCAAGATGGTTGTAAGGCCTCCAGCCGCAGACGGTCTGAGGCTGCACACCCCCATCATCCTGGAGGGGGGCACCACTGGTAGAGCAACGGTGAGAACTGTACATTAAGGTCGATATGCCACCTCTTATGTGTGATAAGCTGAGGGAAGGGGCACAGATGCCAGCTACACAGCAGATGCAAGACCACAGGGCCAACAAGGTTTAGCAGAAGCTATGTTCAGGAGAGGGAAGAGCAGCACGGGAGCGCCACATGCTGCGAGCTGGGGACACAACCACCTCCTTCACCTGTCATGGGCCGAGCTGGTGTCAGTGTCACGCAAAAGACAGGATCAGTGCCAAAAAGCCAGGGGCAGGGCAGAAAGTGGCCTTCACCCATGAAGGCTACAGACCAGCAGTAGTCGTACTGCTAACAACGACCGGCACTAATAAGACAGAAGAAGGGTGCAGTGTGGCCTTCCCCGGTCACAGGGCCCCAAGCTGACACTGAGTGTCACTAACCGTACAGGATCGGTTTCAATAAGCCAGCCTTCATCAATGAGACCTTCATGAACAACAGCTAAAGCTAACACCAACCGTGCGGCTAACAGCCGCAATTGTCCTCAATGAGCTCGGGGAAGAGAACAAACACGATCCCTACCAGCAAATAAAGCGATCACAGAACACACAACAAATGCACCTATCCATGATAGATTGTGCAGCTGCACAAGGCCAAGTGAATATGCAACACTTAATATTGCACTGTAACCAAAAGGCAGTTTGTTACAGGTAACGTGACACTGCACGTCACACTGAGCACTTTCTTCTCACCTACAAAGCACTTTATGAATGAATGAATGAATGAATTTATTTCAAGATACAAAAATACAAAATAAATTAAAGATGTACCGTACAATATTCCATACAAAAAAAAGCCACATTTGGTAAACCAAAAAAACAATAAAACAAACAAACTGTACAGTACAGCATTAGAGCAAAAACTGTGTTATAAAAAGATTTCTTGTCTGTACATCGAAAAGGAGTGGGAAGAAGACAAGCTTATAAACTCCCACCCCTTGCACATTCAGTGTAAGTTTCAGTCAGCTGCGTTAAGTAGAATTTTTTTTTTTCATAATCTACACACTACATAGCTGTTATTACATCCTATATTTACAAATACTATTATACACAACAACTATTACTATATGTTTTTATAATAACTACAATGTATAGAAAAGGAAAGCAAATTACAATTTTCTACAGTTGTTATCCTTATTACTGCAAGCATCATCACTGCAATAGTCATCATTATCATTATTGTCACCATTGTCATCATCTCTACAATCATTACATCAAAAATATTATGAGGTGTATCAGCAGTCATACTGAATGGTGCTGGTGTTTTTAAATTGATTTTCTGTTTTGTTAGTGTGAGGTGCATTAAAAAGACCAGGTGTTTTGTGAACCGGTTGCCTGAGGAGGTCAGTCCCCGGGCAGCAGGACCATCCCTGTCTGAGTGTCCTGTACTGTGCATTAAAAGAGACAAGATTTGGGAGTGTACCACAAGAAGATGGTGGTCTTCAAGCAGTACAGCCCCCCTTGCCTGCCCTACACTGGCGATTATGTTGTGTCGTACTTAATGTTTACATTCAGTACCATTCCTCCTGACTGTTGATTTTTTTTTTTTGAGATTACTAGATATAGAATGATATAGTGATGATCCAACAATGACTACAATATCAAGGTGTTGTATATATTGATATGAGTACGTTAATAAATGCAGTAAAAAAAATAACAATATGATATATAACTGTATGTTATTAATTAACCAATAATGTAGTAAACTAGCGAAAATTGGTAATGGCAAAAATTTCATTATTGACAGCAGCAAAAGTAAAGAGAAAAATGCACACAGCACTTTTAAAGAAGCTAATGTGCACAGAAAGTATTTGCACAAAGATTGTCATTTTAAATTATATATTTATCGAAAACTGTAGGTTTGTTCAGGGTGTGTCACCTGCTGTGATGGTGGCAGACCTGCAGAGGCTGGACCAACAGTGGGAAAAGGCGGGGGGTGGTTGCTCAGGTTTTGGACATGGTTTAGGATGTAATTTATTTATTTGAGGGATTAGTTCAGTTTATTCTTCAGTGTGGGTTTTGGAGGATTTTAACATAATTTCAGTGAGCTAATATTATGTTTCACACCTGTGGAGTTTTTATGGTTTTACCCACTTAAAGTGAATATATTCTGAGGCGCCGGAAGACTTTGACTCAGGGGAGTTGTTGTGGTTCTTGCTGGTTTCTGCTCTGCTGCTGGGGAAGCCACGCTCCTTTGAAGTCCCCCGATGCACTTTTTGGCACTTTTTGCACCTTATATATATTTTTGGCACATGAAAATAAATAAATAAAAAAAAGAAGTTTACCACTCAACCTTGGCTCATCTCCTCTTGCTGCTCACTGTTTTCATTATCTGAAAAATCTGAATATTGAAGCAAAATTTTTGGTAGTTGGTTTTGTTTTTTAAAATTTATGACTGCTGTCCATGTAGCTGACAGGGGCTGCCTACTGAATACAATATTCTACTTTGGAAACTGCACAATTCATGAGAGCTCACAGTGATATCACACTTTTATATTTAAGAACTGGTTATTTAGAATTTGTAAAGCATAAATGTATAGAGCATGCAAACATAACTCATTAAAATGATGTTACTTTTTTTATATATTCGCGACACACTGAAATCACGACAATTTAGCAATATATTTACCAGATAGGTACTGTGGATAGATGCTTTGTGGGATTCACACCAGTGAAACCTTGAACTAAACAGATTGTTGCAGGATGCTGCAGTGAAAGCTGAAAGCCATCTACATTTCTCTGTCAGCAATTTTACATCAGCAGGACTGATTTGTTTTCAGAAAGTCACTCTTGAATGCTGCAGCAATCTCAAAGCCAGATAATCAAAAAGGTTTTGCCAACATTTACAGGAACAGCGTGTTTAAGAGGATTTTACAGTGTGATTTTTTTTTATTCCATTGTTGGCATATTTTTCATAAAAAGTGTATAAAGTGAGCACAGCTGATTTTTTTATTAATTTATTTTTTTTTGCACCAGCATGATATTACAAATTTAGAGTTGGATTTTCACTTCTGAATGTGACTTCAGACTGAAGTATGAAATTTAATGACAAAAGATGGCTATCAATAAAACAATATAAGATAAGATGTACAGTTGGTCTATTTAACTTGCTGAAAATCCTTTGGAAAAAATATAGAATTAAATGGGGCCCAAGCATAGCGCACATATCACCATCCATAGGCAAAGGAGAAAAAAAGCAAAAACTTAAACTTAAATCATATTGCTTCACTTTATCTATACTGTTCAATTCATCTATTTAAACTATGTCTATGTCATCACCTGTGAACTTAGTTATTTAAGTCTTTACGTCTTAACTAGTTTTTGTTTTTTTTTTTTGTATTCACATATTATATCATATATTGTAATACAGAGGCTTTTTTCCTAAGTTGAGAGAAGACAAATACTGGCAAGGCCAGGACTGTTTATTTCTAAGTCATGTAACGTGATAACTAATATAAAATCTAAATATGTTTCTGTTCTGGGAGTTAAACTCTCATTGACAAATTTAAATGTATTCAACTTTCAAAAAACTAAAAAATCCCCCCAAAAAACCGGGTTGCAGTTCAGACTGAATGTGAGAAAAAAAAACATGAAATACATCATTATGCTTTGACCTCCTTGTCTTTTTATTTTTATTGGCTTTGTTCTTTTGTGTTTGTAAGTTGCACGTATTCTAGGTTATTCCATCAAACTTTTAGGAAAGGCAATCTGAGGTGAACATGTATATTTTTGTTTGTTGAACAGTGAAAAGAAACCAACCAAGTATTCATTCATACTTTATTTTGTGTTGCATTTATTTAAATTTGCTTTTTTCTTCAATACGTTTGACTCCGACACGCATGCCTTAAACTACATGAAATGTGTTGTTGTTGTCTGTCCTCTGCTACATAGAAACCTAAGTTATTATTTGTCTGTCTTGCTTTCTTTATGTTTATGTATGGCTATATGGTAAATGCAACTTGGTCATGTCCGGCAACCATGACAGTCTCCAACAAGGCCAGCAACAGGAGGACATTTCCAATCTCGTCCTGTTTCAAGAGCAAAAACTGTTCAGACACTAAGAGGCTCTTTCATATAATTTTACACACCTCAGCTAAAGAACAGGACAAGGGACGGGGGAGTGCTGTATACACAACTTGATTTATCGAATGATTATGATCTCATTAGCAACTGATCAAATAGAAGTAAAGTCAAAAACCTCACATAGAAAACATGAAAAAAAATGAACGATAGCTCAAATTCACAGAGGCATCTTTGAGAAATTGAGTTACTTTTTAACTATCGTGATAAATGTGTGTGTTTTAAATTTGCATAAACCTTTTCCTTTGTTGACAATAAATCAAGTAAATGTCTGCAGAGCGGACAGAAAAATACAGGCCTGGTGTTGTAGATGGAACCACAACTCGCTGGTTATTTACTGGTGTATCTGTAAATGACTGAGAACCGGGAAGAGAAAGAGGTGAAGTTAGGTGACCTAATGGTGGATGACTGGCTGAGAAAAACTGTGAACAGAGCACTTAAACATCAGACCAGACTGGGGTCAGTCTGGAAATCCTTTTTTTAACTTTATATTTATTGAAATATTTATTCTAAAAGTAATAGTATTTATTGTCAGCAAAGGAGAAGGTGTTCAGCTTTTTTGTTTTGCTATTTCTCTCATTATTTATCCTAAATGTGTCTTTGAAAATGTAATGCACTGTACCTGACATCTTTTTTTAGTAAAAATCCTAAACTTCTGCGATAAAGGTCAAATAAAAGTTAATTTCATGAGTAGAAAAAGAACAGAGCAGAATCGCATTTATTGTCAGTGAGGAGGCAAAATTTTATTAATTAGTGAATTAGTGTATTTTATGGCCAGATCGAAAAAGGGTTTGGAAATTGCTTTGTTTCCATCTCTGTGGCAACAGCATAAAGACCGTTTTCTATTCCAACCTGAATGTGTCCCAATGGAAAAAAACAAGGTGTGTAGATAACACATGAAAAGAGCCATTGAGCAGCTTCGGGATGAACTGAAAGAAAGATTGTGGGCCAGTAATCTGTATATCTGTATAATACCGTCACAACCTATGTGGGGAGTTGAGATCGTCTTCACTTTCAAGGATGAAATAATAAATCTAGTTAATGGAAAAATAGTCAACTCCATGGCAACATTTTGAAATCATCTTCAAAGTTACACAAGGGTCCTTGACTCTTCTATTAAATGCTTGAATCATGTGTGCGTGTTGCGCAGCAGCAGTGTCTGCGCCTGTGTGGGCTGAATACAGGAATACGTTTTTAATAAAAGATATAGAGAAGAGAGGCAGAAAGGGGTTACTGTGTTGGTGTATCGTGCTGATTGACCTCAAAGCTTCGGCTTCAGCCCTAAACCTTTTCGGCCAAATGATATGTGTATTCATGTGTATGTGCGTTCAAGTGTATGTATGTATGTGCACATAAATATGTCTGAGTATGTCTATGTATATAAGTGTATATCTATATGTATGCATACATAACTTATGACATGTATTCTTTATGGCCGAAATAAAATTAATTAATTATCTAAAAAAGCTTCGACTTCAGGTGTAACTGCAGCAGTATAAACTGCAGTTTATCATAGTGATGGGAGGTGAAGAACAGCAGCAATGCATCATGGGAGGAAAAAAAAAGAGAAAACACTGGCATGCGAGTTTCTCCTCACTGCCAGGATGCAGCTATTCTTTGAGTAAAATATGTCTAAAAATCCCAGCTGCCGCTCGAATCTATTGAGCGTGTGCAAGTTTTTGACATTTATTAATTCCATTCAGTGTTCTGGAGGATTTATTGCCGTATTGATTGCCATTCACTGTGAAATGATCTTGTAGTGCAAAATGGCAACAACTTGATTGTGCACCTAAAAGCTCATTTATCTGCAATAAACAATACATTGTCTGATTGATGCGGCTGGGATTGACGACATTGCTGTGTGAGTCATCCTGCAGTGACATGTCAGCCCAGACAAAGCAATTTTTCTAATAAATTCTACTCGGTCTGGCACAAATGACTGTGGAGATCAGGAGGGTTTGCACAGAAGAAAGAAGAGGTCACAAATGCAAATTAAAGCAGTCTCAAGCCATGTTTTAATCTCAGCTCTTGTGCTTGAGAAACAGATAATGACAAGCATAATCACATCAGACCAGAAAATAAACATATTTTAACCTCAGGTAATTTGAAACGGTTCCAAAAAGCTGCACACAAAAAGAATCTGCAGCAAACTGGACTCCACTCTGCGAGCTGCAGCAGATGGCAATGTTGCTCCGTCTTTGCCGGAGGAGAACAGTCCTGATGGAAACAGGCAGACTTCCAGCGTCCACTAGATGGCAGTCTAGCTTCATCACACTGCTGTTTGGCTGAGAGCACTCCTCTGGGGTTGGGGGGGTTGGGGGGGGGGGGGGGGGGGGGGGGGGGGGGGTGACGGGGTACAGAGGACTCCGTAGTCACACACAAGGGAAGACGATGGCAACAAGAAAATGATGTCAGGACCAGAGATGGCAGTCTTGCCACGGTGCTGACTCAGGATGGAGAAGGGAAGGAGAGGGGAGGGCCGGGAGGAAAAGGGCTGGGTGGTGAGAATGAGAGGAATGAATGGAAACAATGGGGTGTCAGACAGATAAAATGGGAATGCAGGTTGGAGGTCGGATAGAAGGGCAGAGTGTGTGAGCGACAGAGATTAAAGGGGCTGGAGCACACGAGACGGAGGGGGATGGCGGCGAGGGGGCCGGAATCATACTGATGAGGATGCAAGGGTGACGGCTGTGGGCGTCAGAAGCCCACAGACCACTTTATCCAATGGGCCTGCATGGGAATTCAATTTAATTGCATTATTAATGTGTTTTGATTACATTGTGAATGTCACACCGTCTCGCTGCTGCAACCTCCATGCCCTTTTTGCCCAGGTGGCATGTTTGATTGTTTACCAAAATCAGGCCAGTCACGGTGAAAACTGTGCAATAAACACGTACAGAATGCTCCTCATCTCATGCCAACAACCCTCTCTCTCGCTCTCTCTCCCACCTCCACACTCGCTGCGTGACGCACAGCATCGCAGCATATAGCATGCAAACGAATGCATATCTCTTCATGTATATTAATAATCATTTGCATACAGAGGACAGATTAAAAAAAAAAAAAAAAACAAGGGGCTAAAAGCAATCATAACTTGCTCAGCTTGTTTTTCGTGATGTGACTCGCATGAATTACCGTGCCCCTGGCCCCTATTTCATTTCCAAGAAAGCGACGTATTGCCAGTATAGTGCAATTAACCAAGCGACCCCTTAATCATGTCATCTTGCTGTCTGTATATCACTGACAGAAACAGGCAAATCTGACTGCCCAAAGCAAAATATAATGGAAACCTAATGAGGTGTATTAAATGTCCTTATATTCGATTCTCTCACATTAGGAAAGCCAGTTCCTAAACAGAGGTAGTCTGATGTTCATCACAGACTGGAGAGGAAAATCAAATCTCATGAGAAGCATTTTACTGCAGCAAATGAGTCCCAACAATGTATTTTCTGCATACGGATCACTGATATTTTTTCCCCCCCTTATAAGAATGAATGGAAGCTGAACAATAGCAATAAATACGCACTGATGACGGAAGTAGTCTTCCTGTTTGTGTGCACACTGTCGCGGATAGTCATTAATTTTCATTAAGTGCTGCCAGTAAGGACCATTAACCAGGCTAGAAAATAATCACCTCCCTGGAGAGCTGACCTCTTTATGGCACAGGTAAGGGTTAATAGAAACACTGCACCTTTGTGACACTACAGCCGTGGCGCGCGCACCGTGGTAAAGTATTCCCTAATGATTCATTTTCATTGAGGACAACTACTTTGCATCATGTACACCAAAGGGCAAACAACAGTGGCCTTTCTTCTTTCTCTCTCTGTTTGTGAAGCAGAGGATTGGAGGAGGATTCTGCTAATCAAACCTAAGTCCTATTAATCAAAGGTTTTTTTATTTTATTTTTTTTCAGGAAGCCATGATGATGATCAGTAGCTCAGCTCCCAGAAGTGATTAAACACTGCTCAGCTCTCTGTATTTCATAATGTATGAAACAGACAGCGGTCAGCGCAGACCTCCCACTTTAGATGAACCCAGTTTGAACTCCAGACTTTCAGCACTGTACGTTATCTGTATTTGGCACCTGACTAAACCGTGTAAGAAATGTTGAGTGATTTTCTGCATTTGACAAGGTGGGATTAATTCATATACGGGTACTACTACATGAATGACTTGAAGCAATGTGGGCTGGTTTGTACTTATATATCTAGGCAGCACTTGAAACCACCTTCTACATCTCATGTTACTTGTAAAACAGGAAAAAAAACCCAGCAAAAAAGGTTAAAGATAAATTTTTGCCTCAGATCTGCTGCCTTCAGTGGTGTCTCACTACTGCTTACACCACCATTCTTGGTTTTTCAGTTGTTTTAGAGGATTCACAGAGGGCCAGTTGCTGGTGTTGATCCACAGAAAGGACAAACAGAGGTAATTCTGTCCCTTTGGATGTGGGATAAAGTAAGTAAGGTGGACTAATCCAGTGCAGACTCAACATTTGTCCCCAAATAGCAAAACATCTGGGTATTCTTGACATCCTGCAGATTCAGCTTTAATCTGCTTTCTATACTGTGTGTTACACTTGAGTTGGATTACTATATACTTTTACAATAGTGCTGTAGTTTAAAATAATTTTTAGACCTGAAAAATTAATCAAAATAGTTTTGGAACTCAAATGAAGATGGAAAACTAATTTGCTTCTACAAAGTAATTAAAATTATGTTTTGCTATGAGCTCTGTTATTTCAACATTGTCTCAACTAAATCATGTTGAAAAATTTAATCCAACATTACAAACAAATAAAAACCATCAAAATCTCTTCTTCATTGAGAAACCAAATCATCGTACCATAAAAAAGTTTAGAGTGAACACATTTGTACTCACAGTTGAAATCATTTAAATCTCTCAATGCAAAATGTGGAACAGCAGGATACAGTATATCAGCTTATTTAAAACACTCTCTAATAGCAACATTTTGATTATAGAGCATGATTTTTTTATATGTCAAAGCCATTTATTTAACATAATGGGTTTTACTTCTTCCTGCACCTTTTCTGTAATTTTTTTTTTTCTTTTTTGTATGTGTTTGCATTTTGTGTATGTTTTCAAATGTCTGGAATGAAAGAATGAATCCATCAATCAATCTTATATAAAATATAATTCATTATATATTTATTGATTCTAACCAGGCTGAACACACGTAAAATAGTTGACTCACACAGTCCTGTTGGAATGAACAATATTCACTATATCAATGTAATGACAGTTCTTTGCGACCATCAATCAAACTACACCCACACTGTTCTAATTTAGGTTTTAACAGGTAAATGTGTTGGTTTAATTTTAAAGGCAAAGTTTTGAGAATGTGAACAATATTTGAAATTTGAAAGCCACGATCTCAGCTGCTCCTGGATCCCGGTCTAGATTTTTATCCTCCACACTTCGATGGTAGCCGTCTGCCCCCGACGACAGGAGCACAAACAGCATGCAGACAACATGTGACACAACTCAAGTGCAGCATTATCAGCGTTAGAGTGTCACACGAGATATATGCTATCATCACAACCCAGCTGTCATTACCAACAATCAGTCGGTACCTCAGAGAAGTTGCGGCTGATTAGAATAATAGCTCCCTCGACAGTTGGAATCTTGATAGTTGGGGAATATTTGACGTAAATTGAATTGGAAGGATTACATTTCTCCTCACTCGGTATATGGCATGCTCTTCAAGTTGATCTGTATGTTTCAAAGAAGAGATAAGAAGAAAAAAAAGGGTTTTAAATTAGACAGTGTAATGCTGCCCTGTGTCTGGCATATGGAGTCTATGTCTATCCATTATCCATCAAGGTGTCAAACACCGTGCGAGGGAGCAGCTGTCCATAGAAGGCCAGCCAATTGGTTTGATACAGGTGAAAAGTGATGTATGATTGCCTTAGCAAGCCGATCACTCTCAGTCTGCCAGATGGCTTTGGCCTGGGGACACCACAACCGTATTAGACCTTGATTTCTTCACTCTCTAAGGGTTTCACCCGACTGTTGCTATCTTGGTTTCGTTCTGCTTCTCCCGTGTCGATAGCTGACCTCGCTGGCCTCGCTCCTCATTTGGACAAACTAATAAAGGTACTTAGAGGCAGCGGTGCCGGTCGCACACTGTGGTTAATGGCGAGCTTTCCCCCCCCAACAGGGGCAAACAGCAACAAAGTGAGTAGAATACAACCTTGTCTGCAGGGAGAAGCTGACTGGAAGAGTTGGAGATGAGAAAATCACTGGCCAATGTCTCCTCGGACCACACGGGGCCAGATGCATGTTTATACAAGTCCTACTGAAGAAGACATGGAATTCAAGAAGTCTGATTTAAACAAACATGAATAAGGTAAAGTACTTCACTATAATCACTACAAGCTTTCTAACATTTAATGGAGTATTTTATTTAGACATATCAACTATGTCTGCATGCTTTCGCTCATTCACCCACCTTTCAGTGAAGCATTATATTTAACTCCAGGCTTAGTTTACTTGCAGCTCCATGTGAAATGTTTATTTTGACTTGCAGCTACATTTTCAACCCCAAACAACTTCTGCTTTAAGTAGGCCCGCTATGAATCATAGATAAGCTAGTAATCAGATACAACGTTGACAGCAAAGGGTTTCTCCTCCACTTGAAATGCCTCCAAAGCAGGTGAGATTTGTGCAATTTGTGCAAACAGTAATGAGAGTTACACACAGATCATGTGATGAAATATTGGGATGAAATATTGGTGTTTTGTAGACATGTTTATCATAACAAGTGAACTGTTATTTTCTGCTAAAATTTAAGCATACTGAATAAATTGGTATCTTTTCGCTGTTTCTTTTTCTTGTAAAGATAAAAAACAAGTACAGTCTTTGCTCTTGAAATCTTAAGAGAACTTTTTAGATGCTTATCATGATGACACCTTTCTCAATAGTTCAGAGTAGACTTAAATTACAGTTTCCGTCAATTTCCTTAAAGTTGGCAAATGGAGAATAAGGTTTGTGAAACTTGTTTCAAATGGAAGGTAAACTTAGTAGATATATTGTAAAGTACAGGGAAACAAAATTAATGAAAAAAAAAAAGCTGTTACTAAGGGTCCCAAGAACGTATGAAACAATCCTTTAACAGAGCATTTTCGACCCTTTTTAAACATTTGTCCTACGATTAAAGAGGCTGAGACTGTTCCACACACCTACACAAAAACAGTACTTTGCGTCTGTTTTAATGATGACAGGGAGGGAAAACAGATAGTCGGGCCCCTTTAGAAATAATTGCCCTGTCCATGCAGCATGAGGTCGGGTCTCGCCGAGTCCAGGTAGCCCTGATCTATGAAAAGCCAATAACAATATGGCCTCTAGGTCCTGTCCTTCGCTAACATAGATCCCTTCACAAACTTGAAACCGCAGTCAATAAAATGTCTCAGTGGTAATAACACCGCCACAGAGTAACTTCAGTTTTACTCCACATCCACAAACTTGTGACATTCAGTTATTTGTTTTCTTGGAAAACAGAAATTAAATCAGTGTAGAATCAGTATTATATGAACATTACATTTTTTGAATAGGCACAATAAAAAAAAAAAAAAGTAAATTCAGCCGTCACAAGCCGAAGTTTACACAGGATCATCACAGATTCATGTAACCTTCTTTGCTACTGACGAAACTAAATCTATGTTGTACCACAATTTCATTAAATGTTTTGTTCACAGGCTCTTCTTTGCAGAAGTCTTGACTATTCTGAAAGGTGTCTCATGTATAAAAACTTGCAGGGGGACTGATTACACAATGTTAAAGACTTAATTGATTTGAAACTTGCTTTCCCAAATGGAACATTGCGCTTCTTCATACTCTGTTTTATTTTTTAATGTAAACCAAATTAACGCCTCAAGAGAATTATGAAGTAAAGAACTCTGATTATTAAAGTATCGTATTTTGCCTCGGGGATGCAAATCCAAAGATGGTTTGTTCATCTTTTTTTGCGTTGTGACAAAGAATGATGTAGGGACTATGAAAAACAATACTTCATTATGGCTTTCATTCTGCATAACCTGAAAGAGTTTTCATAGCAGATATATTGTCATTCCTGTTGGGTAGATGGATACTCAACATATCTCGGTCGGTGTGCTAAAATAACTTGGTGAAAGTTAACAAGATTAGATTTCATAAAATGACACTGCAGTGATACAGTTTCTAAAACGAGACTCATTATTTAAGCAATCTGCCTCCGGTAATATCAGTGGAGAATCCTGTTATCTACTCCACTTCCTAAAATTACCAATATCATAACTTTTCCTTGTGAATTAACTCTCCAGAGGGCTTTTTCTGTAAGTGATCATGAAGCAAAGACACAATTCAAATGGTTTTTACTTGGCAGATATAAGGGAGTCGGTTTCTGTTGCAGGGGCCTTTGACGCCACTTCTCCCGCACGACACAAGCAATGCACCATGCACCCATGTCGGACTTCACGTCTTATCCTTTCCATGATGCTCGTTGATGATGTTGTCCTCACGGCAGCATTGCATAAAGGCCTCTGATGTTTGCTGGAACAGTTTGTTGCGAACTGTTGAAGCGACGAGGATGCGGATCAGCACCTCCAAATCTGAGTCCACGGTGCTCTCAGAGTAAAGCCCTCTCCAGGTATGGGTGGAGCCCCTCCTGAACCATTGCACTTTGTTTAATCTCTGCAATGTTTCGGGGTTATACAAAACAATAACTGGATGGCAAGCAACATGCACCACCCAGAACAAATGCGAGCTGATGCAGTCGGTAGATCTCTGCTCTGCTGTGGTATCTACAGCCAAATGTTTACTATCCAGCTGCATTTTTTACCCATTTTTCTTTCTTTTTTTTTTTTTTAAATAAATTATTCTGTGATATTACAGGCTCAGAGCTCTGATTTATTGCTGCTTTACACTGTCGTTGAAGGTTTTACTACAACCACTCAAAATGTAGAGTCGAAAACAAGTCGCCCCCACCCCCAAAATAAAATAAAGTTAGAAAGTCGGCAGTTGATACCACTTTGAGAAAGGTTTAATTTCATTTCTGCGAAAAAGACTAGAGCATGAAAAGGAAAACTTCATATTTCCATCTTATGGAGTTTCAAAGAGGCGAGTACTTAGAAAAAAACACCGATCAAAGATTGATTGACACTCATCCTGCATATAGCACTAATGCAATCAACTCATTAGCACAGTGGAGAAGAAAAACAGCAAAGATGTTCCAGATGAACGAGGAAATACAAGCTATTACAGTCTTCTCACGTGTTCACTTCTTATGTAATGACCGCCTGATTCTCATACAGACATATGTAATTGTGACAATCTCTGACCAACGAAGCAGCAACACGCCCTCAGTTATCTAACACAAAAGGTGTCAATCACTGTTTGATTATCTTATGTAAGTAAAACCTGTTTTTTTTCCTCCTGCAGTTTCTATTATTTCCCTCACCTGCACATCGAGTCACCTTCTACCACTCCAGAGCAGTTTTTACCCCCCCACCACCCTTGCAAAATTAAATGACTCTGTCATCTTTTAGATGCTTTATGCTCTGTGAGTTTGATTGAATCACACCTCCGTGGCCACAAACACATGCTTATCTTCCCTCCGTCCCGGTGAAAACGGCCTATCACTTTACCCCTGTGTGGTTCATCAAAACGTGCCATACCTCACCTTAAGGTCTGGATTCTTTATCTGCCTTCAGGGAACATTAAAGCAGGCAGACCATAGAATTGCCTCTTTGTTGTGTACACTGGATTTGTGTTTGAACAAGATGTAATGACATTGTCTGCTAGTTGCCATGGTGCTAGAAAGGGACCTCAGTGGATCTTTTTTGTTTTTCATGACTCTGTAAGATCAAATCCGTAGTCCTTCTTTATTCCTTTCTTGCTTCATTCCCTACTTTCCACAGTCCGTCATTGCGGATAACTGTCATGAGTGTGTTGCACCAATGATCTCATCGTGAGATGTTTATTTAATGGCGTGAAGCGCAGATACTGTCAGTTGCAGTTAATGTAAATGAATGTAACGAAATGTGAGGCACAGAAAGAAAAGTTCAGATGTGAAAACAGTTGGAATGATCTCAGTGAAATGGGCCTCAGAGCAGGTTCCCATTGATCACTCGTTTGCGAAGATCATGCCTTTGAGCAAAGTACCTCCAAAAATTCTGTTTGTGTTGTCATATCATACAACGCTTTGGATGAAAGTGCCTGCCTGGTACAACTAGATTTTCAGCAAATATTGACAGGTACACATACTCACAATCAGGTTGTACAAGTATTGGAAAATCAGTTCCAGTGTTGCTTTTCTACACCGGGTAAACAAATACAAAATGACTGGATGCCTAAAAACGTCTGCTGCAGCACCTGTGTCACTGCCGAGGGCTGGGTTTCTGTCAATCAAGCCTGCACACTGCTGATAGAAAGAGGAAAACATGAGATCTGCTGCTGAGCAGCGTATTTTTTTCCCCTCCATTTTTTCTCCTTTATAAAATGAGGAATTTGGAGCTGTAGCTTGACCAGCCTGGTCTGAAGTCCACTGCAAATTAGACCTACAGCAGTGTGAAACCGGTGAACTGATTATGTCAAATTTATGCCCAAAACTTAGTTACAGAGGACTTTTTTTTTTTTCCCACCGTGGACTCTGTGACTGCAGTGAACACTAATAAAATAGTAAGTGCTTTGATTTCGGTCTCATTTGCTTTCGTAATTGATCCAGTTTTTTTCTTGCTCACACTATGAGTGAGAGCGTGGCTTATTTGCATTTGGCTTGAATCCAATTTCATGCCCTCTATAATAGCTTAAAACATTTGATGGACCAAATAACCAGGATGTACTTTGAAATATGCCTTTGTTGTGCTTTTTGGTTATCTACTGAAGGTAACAATCCAAGCAAGTAGCCCCGTGTTATCCCATCACGCTTTTTAATACGCGGTGGCATCGCATATCACTCCGGCATGTTGGTCTCTGTCCAGCAGCAGTAAAAGAGGTGGCAGCTGTAATCAAAACAGGAAACACATCAATGACTGAAGGTCAGAATCACCACTAAAACCACAGTGCCTATAAGATAATGATGTGCATTTGAGACTGAGAGAACATCCTGCACGGGTCAGTCTTGTGGTGAAATCTTGTTTTATCTTTTAGTCTCCCTTGGTTTTACTCCTGTGATTTAGTGTCCCAATGACAAAAAAGTGAGAATTTTAGCAGATAAATAATGGAATAAGAAGGCAATATAAATACATCACCCCCTTCAGAGTATATTGTTTTCATTCATTCCTAAGCATGGCACTCAAATAAAGGTCCAGTTGCTCTTTCACTGTAGTTTGTTTCAGAATCTGTGGCTGGCTGCTACCCTTAAAACCCTGACATGCAAAAGTTTATCTAGTGATTAGAACTTTTTACAGTTTCTCACTAGGATTCAGCCACGACTAATCGCAGATATAACAGAGGTCATCTTATCATGAATGAACATGTAATTCCACCCGAAAGGTAGATTTGAAACAACAACTCCAACAGAAGGATCAACATGTTACATGCAGACATAATTCATATTTAGCTTTAGGAACCAGGTGCATTAAAGGACATGATTTGGTCAAAAAGAACAGTTTATATTGACACATTGCTCCTAATTACAGGCAGAACGCTACTCTATATCTTTCATTTTGTTCACATTTTTGCCCCATTTTTTAATTTTTTTATAAACAAGTCCAGTTAAAGTGTTGCCACAATACTCCCTTAAAGTGTCCAACATGACAATATGAAGGTAAATCAACAACAATGCAGTCTTTAGTCTTAATGAGAACTTTACTGTTCCTGATTATAACTGAAGTGGTCCAAGTTCTGTCGCAATGTTGTAATAAGTACTCTGTCTTCAAGCCCTGTGCTCAAGCTAATAACCGCTGGGTTTCTTGTTTAAAATAAGCTGACAAGTTGTTCTCAAATGGGTCGTAAGTTAACAAAGCAAAAGAATACACATTTATTTAGATTAGGAACACAATGGTAGTCTTGTCTCTGTGTACCCAAATACTCCACACATTTAATAAAACAAAAAAAAATAAAAAAAAACATTTAGTAAACAGAAACATGTCCCTGAACAGTCTTCGTGACAACTTCCTAACACAGACCTTCTCTGCAGAGACCAAAACTACAATCACCGCTGTCTGAGAATAAACTACACTGGCCGTGTACATGGTAATAAAAGCCTCCGTCACCCATTGCAGCAGTGCAGCTCTTTAATGTCTTTTTAATAGCTTTTGGATAACAGCGGAGTTCTGTGGCACAGAAGCCGTACTAAGATGTGGTCGCACAAGCTGTACTTGTTAGTAGGATGAATTCATTGCTGGCTTGGCTTCTTTGGGGGATTTGTCAGTAATAACAAAAAGACAAAAAAAATACAGCTTATATTCTTTTCAGCGTAATCGTACAATGGAGAACAAACCCTACCAAATGTTACTGTCACTTTTTGAAAGCAACCCCCGCTAACTGAGAAATAATGACATCTTATTCAAGCAGTGGGAGCTGTCAGGCCTAAGGGTGTGTGACAAAGGCAAGATGGAGGCCATGGCGATCAATACTTCACTCTGTATGAAGCAATAGGCATTAAATACTCCTCTTTCTGCTCCCCAAGGAAAAGAGCAAACATATCAATCAAAACCCAATCATCCATATGCACTCCACTCACACGAACCCCCAAGGCTATGCACCAGCTGTCCCATGACAGGGCAACATATTTTAGGAGTCTTAATTCCATTATTATTCTAATTATTTTGAATAAAAGAACATATATTCTGGAGTTGAACGCTTGAATGACTCCAGTAAAGGTAAAAGTCTTCCGAAGGGAGTGCATTATGGATTCAGCAGGGAGGATTTTGGCCTCCCTCTGTGGGCGAGTTTATGAGAAGAGATCTTGCAAATGACTGTTGACAGGGCAGGGGGCATTCATCAAGGAAACAAGCCACATGAGCACCGAGACCAGAGTTAGGGCTGGAATGAATCTCATAGAAACAAATCTAATCTAAGCGCTGCCAGAGAACCCATTTATAACGTTAAGATCACAACATGAATCCACAGGGAGGAGTTCAAGGGGGAGGAAAAAAGAGCGGCCAAGGGAGAGAGGAGAGAGAGAAGGAGGCAGAGGGATGCCAATTGAATAAATGCATGTATAAACTTTGTAGTTTGGAAAGAACAGTGCATTATTCTGCTCCCCCATTGTTAAGCAATGAGGAGAAGGGCTTTTGAAAAGGAGTCATTTTGGTATTAAAGGTTCACTGTCAGTGAAGCTGCAAATTCCTAGTGGTTTTGGCCCATTTACAAATCACAGCCTCACATTCTTTGCATCACCTTGTCTGTCCACAACAACCCTCTCGGGGTAATCCGGTTCATACCGAGGAGCAGTAGCACGGTTCGTCATCCACAGAAGGCTGGTCCCTGGCAGCCCTGTCTGTCAGCTAAAAGTTAGAAAATAGAATAAATAGACGTCTTGATGGATTCACTTTGAAAGGGGAAGAAAAGTCAGCAAACCATAGACTGGCAATATACTGTAAGTGAAACTTTGTCTCTGAAACAAAAAGCTTTAATACAGTGTTATCATAGTTATGTTAGATATGTGTCACTTGTTTTATACTGTTCATATCAAGGATGAAAGACGAGACGCAACGAGTGGTCTTGTTCTTTATGCATCGAAACGACATTGTTGCTTACTGAGCAGTGTAAGTTCCTTGTTTGGCCTGACACAATGACAGGTGATGAAATCAATTCATGGACACGATTGTTGAACTGATCCCTCTGCTAAGAACAATTGTAATTTCTAGCAACCTGAGAAGCTATGACACTAAAGAAGGAGAAACCTGGATTAGTCATATATGCACATTCATTTCTGAAGGGCGTTACCAAACTATGTCCAAAAAAAAAAAAGAAGCAATTATGAACTTAAACTGCAACCCTGTTGTAAACATAAGGTATGAAATAGTCCAATTAAGTTTTTTCCTGAATGTTTTGATTACATTAGCATGGCTTTCCTACATACCACCTACAAATATCCAAAGACCTACATGATGGATTAATGTGTGACTATTCATCAATGCAGTGGTGTGTTGTGGTAATTTGCCTAGGAGTGATGTGTTTTTGGGTGATATTCTGTCTTTTCAGGCCAAAATTTAATGGTTTCGCAATCTGCCAGCAAAGCTCAAATATTCATAGGCATATTTTAAGCCTAACTTCCACTAAGGTCACCACATTGTTGTTTCTCATTTTCTTCTGAAACTTGCATCCACTTACAACTTTTCAAAGTTTTTCTCTTTTATGCCACTCACATTGCTATTGTGGGAGTTGTTTTCTTTCTGGCCCACATTTTAATGTCCATTATGACAAGGCTATGTTTAGTAAAGCTTCACTTGTGTGACAGCTCACCTGGCTAAATTCAAGAAAAGCGTTATAGATTATAACATTGCTGCCATCTCATCCACTGACCTACTTTAGTGATTAACACAGAAAATAGCCCCGGAACTGGGAAAACTTTAAGGAAGTAATTCTATAAACTCTTACAGTTCTATCATCTCAACCATTCAGCGGTTGACTTAGAGTTGAGTTAGCCAACAATTCAACTTTTTTTTTCTTTCTTTTTTTGCATAAAGATATCAATGTAATAGAGTCACATTTTAAGACTGATTGGCACACAAGTATAGTTTATAATGAGGCATACAAGCAGAAGACAAAAGCGTCCGTGTAAAGTGTTGACACTTGCATTATGATGTGTTTCACTTTGTTTCAAGCAGATAGATTAGATAGGGTTAGCATCCAACATTCTAAACTGACTTTATACTGTACAACACGATTGCTTAAGGCTTTGCATTTCTGCAAGTCACCTCCAACAGCCTCCATCAACACATTACACAGAATGTGTATACAGAATGCAAAGGGGAAGCATGCAGAACACTGAGTTTAGTCCACTCTGCTACATCATAAGGCATATTTAGGAAACTTCACATGTGATACAGATGATTTTGTTGTGAATGTGCATTTTACTGGAGAGGCACTATTTAATTCAAGAATGCACATCACACATTGCTGGTGTTGGAGTTCTCCCCAGTGAATGAGAGGGTCGCATCTCTGCGCCTTCGGGTCGGGGATCGGCGCCTCACGGTTGTCTCGGCTTATAGGCCAAACAGCAGTGTAGAGTACCCGGCCTTCTTGGAGTCCCAGGGAGGGGGGCTGGACAGTGCTCCAAATGGGGACTCAATTGTTCTACTGGGGGACTTCCAACGCCCACATGGGCAGTGACAGTGAGACCTGGAAGGGGGTGATTGGATCGCACGGCCTCCCCAATCTGAACCCGAGTGGTTTTCTGTTATTGGACTTCTGTCCTAACCATAGTATGTCCATAACAAACACCATGTTCAAGCACAGGGGTGTCCATAAGTGCACTTGGCACCAGGACACCCTAGGTCAGAGGTCGATGATCGACTTTGTTGTTGTGTCATCTGACCTCCGGCCGCGTGTTTTGGACACTTGGGTGAAGAGAGGGGCAGAGCTGTCGACTGATCATCACCCAGTGGTGAGTTGGATTCGCTGGCGGAGGAGGAAACCGGACAGACTTGGCAGACCCAAACGCGTTGTGAGGGTCTGCTGGGAATGTCTGGAGGAACCCTCTGTCAGCAGGGTTTTCAACTCCCACCTCCGGGAGAGCTTCTCTCATATCCTGAGGGAGGCTGGGGACATTGAGTACAAGTGGACCATGTTCTCCATCTCCATTGTCGAAGCAGCTGCCTGAAGCTGTGGTTGTAAGGTTGCCGGTGCCTGTCGTGGCGGCAACCCTTGAACTCGGTGGTGGACACCGCAAGTAAGGGCAGTCCGAGTGGTTGTGGAGGCAAAAACCTGAATCTGGGAGGATTTCGGGGAGGCCATAGAGGAGGACTACCGGTCGGCCTCGAAGAAATTCTGGCAAATCGTCCGGCACCTCAGGAGGGGAAAGCAGGTCTCCACTGACACGGTTTACAGTGGAGGTGGGGAGCTGCTGAACTTAACTGCGGATATTATAGGACGGTTGAAGGAATACTTTGAGGACCTCCTCAATCCCGTTGCCATGACCTCCGTGGAGGAAGCAGAGGCTGAGGTGGACTCGTTTGAATGCACTGTTCTTCCATGCGACTACTAGGGGGTGCAGAATAATGACTGATAATAACTGCCAACCTGTCAAAAGAACATTTGGGAAGGCTATCCGGCGCCCCTCCTGTACACTGCACCCTAGGACGGCCGTCTAGTCCGCCTATGCCCAGGGCCGGCCCTGCCGGGGCCCCTTGTTAAGGGCCATCTGGTCCCTGTATGACGGGAGTAGGAGTCTGGTTTGCATTGCCGACAGTAAGTCGGACCTGTTCCCGGTGATGCTGGACTCCGGCAGGGCTGCCCTTTGTCACCGGTTCTGTTCATAATCTTTATGGACAGAATTCCTAGGTGCAGCCAGGGGCAGGAGGGGGTCCGGTTTTTGTCAACAATGCAAGCTATACAAGCAAGGTATGCAAGACATCTTAAAAGATGGAATATTTCTGCCAGATTGAAGTTATACAAGTTATACAGTTAAACAAACATTATCAGTGCAGTGGCAAGGGAAAATTCAAAATAATTAAACTCAATGACTGAATTCAAGCCTAGTTTGAGCAAACTGAGATCATTGAGATTACACTGAAACTGCATTAATAGAGGATTTACAGTAGTGTGATGTAGATTTACTGGGTATCAATGGGAATATTTAAACCTTGGATCAGTAAGATGTTGCCTGCCGATGTGAAACACACCACTGCAGAAGGGAACATGTGATAAAAACACGTACATGAATAACGTCACATCACAGGGATTTCAGGTAAATTGAACAGAGAGTTTCATCTTCATTTTGCCACTGGCAATCTGGATCAAGCCTTTCTCTACTTCTATTCGCGTTCTCAACTGATGAAAATTGGCAATCATGTAATAATCCACTTACGAGCGTGCGAGCTGGGTTCACAGCAGACTCAGCAGTAGTTTTCACTTCAGAGGCCACGACCACCTCGGGCTGCTCTATCATGAGCTCTCCCAGGCCAAGCGTAGAGCTCTCATCTTAGAGCTTCCTGTGTAATCCCAGATCAAAGGTCCCAGGGAAACGGGAATGGATTCTCTGCTCTAACAAGCACACTTTCTCAGATGGAAGAAATTGAACCCATTTTTCTTTATCTTCCTTCTGCAGGTTAGCTCACTCACTGCACTGAAAGATAGACCTTGTCATGATAGCAAGGGCCTCGGTCATAGCGGAACGCACAGAGAGATAGGCTGCGACATCTCTCCGGCCGTTTGATGTCTGTTTCAGCCCCCCTCCCCATTTTCATGCTCCCCAGAGGTAACAAGTGATGATAACCAAAGAGAGCAGGCCAGTAAATTCAAACAGAATGAGGTGTCACACAGGAATCGCCAGGACTTTTCAACAAAGACATCTGCATTTTTCAAATGCATTTAATCTTAATAAATAATGTACAACCCAACACCATCCCGACTCCTACCTTGTTTTATCAAGGATGTGCAACTTGTTTATGGAAATACTTTTCATTTAACACCTTTAAAGATGGAAGACTGAAGGATTGTTTGTCTTTTTTGCTTTCTCTTTTTCAGTTTTTCAGCTACATAAATATACAAAAATAATAACTTTGTGTGTTTCCATATGAACTATAGTTATTAAAAACAAGTACTGGACATTTTCTGCTCTCTATTAGCGGTATAGCAGCTAAAAGATAACTTACCTTTTTCTGTGATTGGACATTTAATCAGTCTTAGCTGTGTGTGGAGTAATAACAGCCAGCAGAATATATAAAATACATAAATGGGTATCAATAAGAGCACAGCGGTCAGTAAGAAAATATAATGTGAACTTTTCTTGTATATTCATTTGCAAGCAATTTTGTGATGAAAATGTCAATATGAAAACACAGGAGAGGGATGCAGACCATGGTTATTATTAGTCTGCTTGAGTGATGAGTCACAGCAAGCAAAAATGTTTAAGAATAACCGTCATCCATCATTTCTGTCATTTCTGTTCCCGTATTACCAATTTGACTGCGTAAAAACAAGTTTTTCCCGCAATATGAGTAAATATTGCTAACTTTCAAACGGACAGTTGAAAAATGTTGATACAGAACGTTGTGACTCAAGCATGAGCAGGTAATTAAAAAAAAAATGTGTTCATCAGTTGAACGTGTACTTCATTAAGACAGAGTGATGTACAAGAGCAGAGAAAGGTCATCTTATGTAATCTGAAAGAGATCAGTGACTGCAAAGCGGTGGGAAAGAAGAGCATGACTAAGCAACATCAGAAGGTCAAGTGCAGGTTGACTTTGAAGGTCAAAAGCAGAAAAAGAGCAAAAAGAGATCTAAACATCAAGCCGTGGGAGTTTAGGGAGGAAAAAAGCAGATACTGTGTGGGTCAAGCTACCAAATGGAATTACTGAAACAGTTGAGGAGGAAACAGTTCACATGGTTCCCAGGCCCTGCTTTCAGAGTGTTTTCTAGAATTTTAAATGTGATGCATTTGTTGCATTTTCGGGGTTCATTTTTACAAGTAAGGTTCTCTGAGCCACTGAAAATGCAACTTTTTCAAAACAGCTCCCAAAGTGTACCTTTTACACAATTCTGTCTCCACATCTATGTGTGAATGGGAGAAAACACAACTTCCACAGCTGTGGTGAACAGTTCTTCTGCACATTTGTGAGTAAATGGACAATAACAACAACGGCGACCTCCATAATGGCATGACTCCCGGTCCGTATCCTCCAGGGGCACGAGTCACCTGTTACGCACTGAATGTCAGCGTATTAGCCATTGCAATTGTCTATTGTCCTCTGCACGTGTGTGTGTGTGTGTGTGTGTGTGTGTGTGTGTGTGTGTGTGTGTGTGTGTGTTTGTTTGTGGCTTCATTACCTAAACAAACAGCATCCACAAGTGACTCAACATGAAACCTATATTGCTTTTGATGTTTCTGCCATTGTCGTGTAAACAGAACATTGTTTTCAACACATTGCAGCATAAAGTTGAAATTTTCCTGAAACAAAAATGCAAAAACAATGTGTTTTCAGTTGAAGCGTTGTCATGTAAATGGAGCATCAGGGTTTCTTCAGAGGAGAAAGAATAATGAGACACTGTGGGGTGCAGGAGAACTTTGCATAGAGTGACAGGCAAAGACTTGAGGAGTGTTCACAGTAAATACAAGCAAGTGAGAAGTGATGTAAAGGGAGTGGTGGCGAGGGAAGGAGAAAAAGCCTTTCACAGGTTGTCAAGGCACAGGGACCAGGCTGGATAAGATGTACTGCAGGGAACTCAGCCTTTAATTAAGAAAGGACTGTGGTGTAGAGCAGGATTAGAGGTATGATTATAGCCTGGTTTTATATTTCCTCAAGAATTCAGATCTTCCACCATATTCACTGTCAACCTCAAGCAGGCCTTGGAAATTATGAGTGCTCAATTGTCTTTCTCAGAAAGAAAGAGGATGAAAGTGTGATGCTGTGTTATTTCTCACAGGGTCCACAAAGGGAGATGGTTGGATCTGATACCTTCTCAGAGTCATTGATAGTGTATCTGGTTGTGATTTCAAAAAGACCGGAGGTGACAGGTCACCGTCTGAAACTTGATTAATCTGGTTTCTTCTGAGATTCTTTGAAATTTTTCCTGCTGGAAATTCACAAAGAAAGAAACAGACAAACAATGGAGCAAAAACAGAGAGAGCTTTTGGCCGGAGCTGTTCTCGTGTGTGTCGTGTGGTTTTTCAAAAGAGAAAGAAAAGATACCGCCAGAGTCTCCTCCTCAGCCTTTTTTTTTTTTCCTAGGATGATGATGTAAGGTGGTCATTAAAGCTGTAAGTCTTTTTTGTGTCCGTCTTTTCCTCATGCTAAAGTTGCAATAAAGTGAACTGGTTTTAGCATTATTATAAGTTTTCATCGCTTGTGAAACTACCAGTGCTGACATTTTGTCAGAACCAGTTTTGTTCATAGGTTTCTTCTCACTTGTTGTCACGGTCGTCTCTTGAATGATGAGTAAAGAACGATTTCAAAACTGCCACCGAAGGACCAAAGGGGGAATTAGTGGTCGGATTAGATCCCAAAAATGTTCATAATTTGAGAGCTTTTAAGTAGCTATTTTCAATTAATCACCTTTGAATTGCATCAGTATTTTATTTTTACAGAAACTACACAAATTAATGCATTAGTTATTTTTCATATTAAATTTTTCTGCAGTTAGTCAACATGTTACTGTGTGTTTTTAAATCTGTCTCCTAAAATTCTGAATATATCACCTTAATACTGGTTCTCTGGATCGTGTGTGGCGTTTTAATCAAGGTTGATTCCACTGTAGGATTTTAAAAATGAGGAATAACAGTCTTCATTTAGTGCACTGCTTGCACATTCATTGCTGGCTGATGCAAAATATTCCGCACTTTTAAATCTCACCTGTGGGAAGTTAGAAAAAGCAATAAACATGCGCATTAAATTTATAAAGATAGTGATGACGACATTATGTGCAATGAGTAATGGAGTGTACCCATTTTTCCCAAAAGCTTTAAAAAAATATTTTATTCTTATTCACAGTGAAACTGGAAGTCTCTTTAAAAAAATGAATTAAAAAAGTGTTGATTGTGCCAGTTGACGAAAATAATTTTCCATACTCTAATCATGTTATATATATTTCATGCTTTCAGGGAAGGCTTTTGGAGTACGCCAAGACTATATATCGTAAATACAGAAACAGTAGAAGCCTTTTTTTTTTTTTTTTAATGTTCTCAGTGGCACCGTGACTCGAGAGTTGCCTGTTGAATGCCTGTCTGCCTCACTGACTATCGGGAAAACAGAAACAGACAAAAAAAAAAAAAAAAAAACGGGGAGGCTTACTGAGATAGAGGGAAGTGAGAAGAGAAGATCAGAGAATGAAAATCTGGCCCATGTTCAGAGTCTCTGTTTCATGCTCTGGAGCCTTTGAAAATCAGAGGGGCTGACTGGCAGCCAGATCTGACGTGATGGAGGGAAGAGGGGAGGACAGGGACAAAAAGAAAAGCAACAGGAAACATCAGATGGAGTCAGAAAAAAATCCAAAAGGCAAACAGACTCAATAAAACATCAGTCACTTTTTTCCTCATGTTTTCTCAGCCCTCCCAAAAACAGACAAATATGAAAACTAAAAAAATGATGCCGACGGCACTTTGAAGTGCTCACTTGTATTTCGACTGGTCGACCATACATGAACTCTAATTTTGAAATGAAAGGCTCCACTCTGAACGCTGGTGACAGAAGAGATGGTGATACTGTTTGAATTGTTTTGCCGTCTGAAACAGAATTTTTGATAAGACTAAGCAATCTTCCCTGCATAAAATCACACCCCACGTTTGAACGTTGGTCCCCGGTTGTTGACAGAATTGTGTACTCATTACAGAGGGAAACTATTTTCTGCCCCATGTGGGCAGGATGCAAAGGCAAATTAGCACCCCTCCTGGAAATTTCACACTATAAAGCATCTTCATCGCAGCAGGTGGCATCACTTCCACCAGACTGCTAACAACTCAGAAATGCACTGTGAACCCTGACATTATGAACAAATTGGCGAAGAAACTCAAGCATATCAGAGTGCCAATTTATCTAATGAATGCAATGGCTGGCTATTTAAGTGTTGTACACAAGCCAGAGCTTTGATATCTGTCACATGGCCGTGGGTTTGCCGGAGAGCAGCGAGTTCACAGCGAGCTGCCTCTTTGCTGAGAAGTCCGAGGTCACCGGGGCCAAAACTGTTCTTTCATATTTTATTGACCGCTTGCAGCTAAAATGTGAGGGCATTTTAAATACTCTCACATACAGCGAAGCCCAAAGCGAGAACGCCCCGAGGCACTTGACAAATCTGGATAATTAAGCATTTAATTATCTCTGAAACAGTGCCTGTCAATTTGAAAATAAATAAATAAATACAAAAAATGCTGCAAAAATTCGACATGCATTTTGAGCTGCATTATATACCATGAAAGGAACTAAAAAAATAAAGTGTTTAAACACTTTTATTGGAGGCACGTTAGGAGCATAAAAGGATTTAGGAGTCACTGTTTTATTAACAGCGTAACCACATGATTTGGATAGCTACTCTACTGCATGTTTGAGGTGCTTGAATCTGTTGATGTGTCATACAGAGTTGGGGTCCGTTACTCAAAAAAGTAAAGAGTTACCGTTACTCGTTACTTTTGAAAAAAGTAGTGCCTTACACTACTTGATTACTCCATGGAAATAGTAAAGAAGTTACACTACTCGTTACTGCATAGTGCTCCGCGGAGCTGTGCACCGGTATATCCTTCCGCGGAGCGCTGCGCATGCGCAGGTCTGTGTATCAAAACGTTATTTTAACTTATTGAAAAGAAAACACGTCTTTTAAAATGTTTTATAGCCATTCAGATTTATTTCACGTGCTAATATGCCATCCCCCTGGACCACTGGAAGGAAGATTTTGTCCACTTTCGTAGTCTGGCTCTGATTGACCTCCAGCTAAGCTTCGAGCTAAGCTAACTACGATGCTAACAGCTGGGAACCAGCCGGACCAGAGACACAAGGTATGAGCTCGTCTAACTTTGTCAATGATAGAGAAAGGGCGTGGGTCCCTAATCTTCGGAGTGTTCCTTTAAAAGCGGCATTTACAGTAGGAGGGAGTGCAGTGTTGTCAGTGGGGCACAATTTATAAAAGGCAACCAATTTTACTTTCACGGTTCCATCAGCCCTGACCCGGAAGAGATAGCGAGTAGTTGCTCTTATGGTCACCGTTCCATCTACTGGTGGTAATAAAAAGAACTCCGCTTAAATAATAATATTTTGGTAGCTCTATTTGCAGTCATTGTAAAAGTAACGATCGTAGCGTTTCATTTGTGACGCTAGTTTAACTACCAATCGAGAAGGAGTAGTGCCGTTACACTACTCGTTCCCATCAAAAGTAATTTAACTGCTTGTAACGTTCGTTACTTGTCGTTACATACCCAACTCTGGTGTCATACAGAGTAGTTTACTGTCAGGCGCAACATGGGGATCAGGACAATAGCCCTGGGACCAGTTCTTTATATCACTGATAGAGTGGCTGAGCCCCGATTCAATTCCTCGCACTGCCTCCCACTATTTCAGAGTCGGTTTTTTCAGACGAAGAAAGAACATTTGTTCTCGCAGAAAAGCAATGTTCTTGGTGCCGAGGAGTAAGAACGGTTTAACTCGGGGCAGTTTAAAGAAATAATTCATGTAAGATTTAGTGAAGGAACAGAGTATGCTGACAATTATATAATGAGTGTCAGATTATGTAATCTGTGTGAATAATAGAGGAGTGTTCCTAAACTCTGATCCTCGATTCCCACTACTCTGCATGGATGCTCTCAAGGTGACAAGAACAACAAAACGTTGGATCTGGGCAGAACTTCTCACGAAAAACTCAAGTGAAGAATTCCTGGGAGAAGAGAGATTTTTATTCATTTTTAATCAATCATAGAACTGATGCTGGAAACCACATGAGCGAAAAATTTTACTCAGAGGATACATCGAGTCGTCCAACATAAACCATTAAGAATGAGTTCTTTTCCACCTAAAGCCAAACTAAACTAACAAACCATACTGCCCATCCCATTTCTCAGATGCGGTGAACAGCCACATTACGAGACACCGGGGAGCTGATGGAGGTCAAGCGTCTTGCTCAGTGGCAGCAGAGTGTTAGCTTAAATATAATGCATTTATAAACCACACAGCAATGGGCAATTTAGAAGCAGCCCCAAGCCACAGCCATCAAACGGCACTGATTGGTTTAATTGTCTCTGTACATTCCTGCAGCCAGGATCCTCTCTGTTCCTCCTGTTTACCCTTGACTTCCCTGTATATCTTACAGTAATCCCCACCTGTTGTCTGCGTCTGGTCCTGCAACCTCTTAATGTCCGTCTGCTTCATGTCACATTTCCAGTAGTCCACTATCTGTGTCTTTATTCCTTCCTCTTCTCGTTATCAGACATCAGATCATTATGCATTGTTCAGCACTCCCTCAGGTGCTTTCATTGCCTTTTGTGATCTCTTGGTTTTGAACTTTTTGCCTGTCTCCTGGCTTTGTCTCTGCCTTACCCTTTTGGATTCTTTAGCCAAGATTCAATGCTCGTCGATAACCTCTTCAAAAACGCCACCAGTGTTTCAGTCTGCTGTTGGTCTGACATCTGCAGGATCTCTGACAGTGGAACTGGAAATATGTGATCTTGCTGCATCAAACAGCCTGTTTGTCGTTTAAAGGTACAATTATTACAAAAAAATAGAATAAGTTTAATTTTCCCACTTAAATTATTCCAAACACTGAACATTTATAACCCCAAATAAAATCTATTAAACCTTCTTTTGAAAACAAGCTTTTTTCCAGGTTCTCACTTAGAAATGATCTAAGCTCCCAAAACACTTAACTGTTCTAAAGTAAATAATGGCACTCAGCACGAATGCATAATAAAAAAAGGAATCATACTAAATGTAAAATGTCCAGTTATCGCTTGAAAATTATGTTGATAATGATTATTTCAAGTGATAATTTCTTTTTTATGATGCACATGTATGTTATCTGATGCCATGCTCTCTTTTAGCATCATGTTTCTCATTTTAAAAATGATCACACTGAAGTCAGAAAGTCTGAAATGCATATAAATGCAGCACAGATCCTTAATAATCATTTTGTGCATTATAAATAAAAGCCTTTAAGTGTGTGATTTGCAATGCAACAACTGATCTTTGACCTTCTACCTTTATTACATTGATTAAAAATCTTTTTCATATCCGCTTGGAGGCTTTCTCATTCAAATATGAACATATTGTCAGTTCAAGAACATAGTGACCACAGAGGGTCATCACTAAAATTCAAATTGCACACATAACTAATCAAGTATCTAGGAAAATGAATGTCATCATCTAGCATCATTACAACTTTTTTTTTTTTTTTTGTGAAATCGGTGAAATTGATTTTTCAATAGAATTATGAGGAAGGACTACTCATGCAGACTTTTTTCCCACACAAGTCTGAAAACTATTAGATCACACATTGATGCTTGAGGAAAAAAAACAACATCCTCTTCAGCAAATAGTCATGACAGAACATCTTTTCAGCGGCGTCTTTCCTTTCATCCTGCAGCACGGATGCGATTTTTTTTGACAAGTGGGTCCTTTTATAAATCAGTGCCATCGTTTGAGTGAAACAGAATAAAGCCGGATTTCACCGCAGTCACTTAGACGACAACTATGCTTAACTGCTGCAGTGTGTGGGTGGAAACTAATAACGTGACAAAACAGGCATCCGCCGAGGAGGAGCGCCATTGTTCGGCACATTCAGCAGCAATCAGACCTTCACTGCGACGGTGAGTGCAAACTTTTGTGAGAAATCGTTCTGCTTGTCACTCATAAAAAGTTTTTTTTTCCTTCTTCCTCTTCTTTTTTCTTGTTACTGTGAACACAGAATGATAAATCTGTCCAAATCACCATCAAAAACATTGGATATACCTCATAACACAGGTGGAAATGACGTTATATGAAGCAGGTGCTAATAAAATTCCTCCAATCATTTTCAAAATGAAGGCTGGAAGGGACAGAATCAAAGAAGAAATATTTTCCACATCTTCAAAATGATGAAATTTGTGAGAAAAGTTGAAAACAACGTTGGATCTGAAGTGGGGGTATAGAGAAAAATACTACAGAAGAGAAAGATTACATTGAAGTCCACATGACTCACACTTCCTGTGCGATGTGGAATGCATGTGTGGTTGTCTAACGTAATTGAACAGGTCATGCGCCTTTGCCAATCATCAGCCATGCGCTTCAAAGTAACGCCTGTCCAGCATTACATGCTCTTTTGCAGGAAGTGGTGGCTGCTCAGGAATCCTCTGAAAGGTTTTAAGTGTTTCTTTGAAGAAAGGAACATTTATACGCTGCTGTGATGTCGATCATAATTACCTTCCAGCTGGATTGTCGGAGACGCCACTGTTCAACGGAAAAAAGGAAAATAGTAGGAACTACATGAAGGACAAATCCAAAGAAATTCTTTGTTAATTGTTGTTACACTTTTAATCCTTTTGGCATAAGAACGACCTCCGCCTATCATTTATCATTACATTTAAGGGGGTACATGTGATCATATTTAGTAGCTTCTATATTTCTTAATGTTTATTTAAACTGACAACAATAAATTAAAACATATCACTTCTTCCTCTTCATTCCTGATGGAATATAGATCTTCCATTAGTGCTCGCCATCTCACCCCATAATGTGCAGTATCTTTTGCCTAACACCACGAAAGTCCTCTCTCCTCCAACTCGAGGCTCTCTTTGCCACTTGGTCCTTGTTACAGATTCTTCTTGGCCACCGACTCCGCAGGATGCTCCGCCGGCTCGTTTTTATGAACACCTATAGGCTAATCTCTACTTCAGTCTCCAGGTGTCTGAACCATACAGGAGCGCTGCTTTTTACACTTATCCTAAATATTTGTAGTCTGGGTTGTTATTGCTGTAGGCCGCCATGTTGGTTTCAGCACGGTGAACGCATGCCTCACTTTACCAATGTGCGCCTGGATGTCTTCAACAGTTCCTCACTTCTTGCTCACAATACTGCTGAGATTAGTGAACTCATCCACCTCCTCTACCTGCTCCTCCGCAACCAGAATAACCATGTTTGGTCCCAATATGCTTCAGTTTTGTCTTTGCAGCATGTCAAAAGCAAGACACTGCTGCTTTCACCTCTTATCCTGACATAAATAAATGTATTTCACTCGTTGACCTCAGAAAAGCCTCTTATTTCAAAACATCACCTCGACATTGCCTTTAATCACAGATATTGTAAAACAATGTGGCGACAACATTTTATATCCTCTCAAAGGAATCAAATAAGAAATATATCCCATTAAGCTATTTATAATGACAGTTTTTTATAGGTTTCCTGACATTAAAAACTTCCACAGTTGATTGGTAGAAAAGCAGTTCCTCCTTGAGGTGGAGGAGTTCAAGTATCTTGGGGTTTTCGTCACAGTCCTGGACTGTTTTCTCTTTTTACTGGTGCATCTATATCCCCATCCTCACCTACTGGAACTCTGAACTGTGGGTCATGACCGAAGGAATGAGATTGCAGCTGAAATGAGTTTTTCCCCCATTAAACGTTTACAAGGTGCGTCCAAGCAGGAGAAGGTCCCAAGGTCGGCTCAGGACCCGCTGGACAGATTATACTTGTGGTTTGGTTTGGGAGCGACTTGGGGTTGCCCCAGACAGAGCTGAGGGACGTTGCAGGGGACAGAGATACCTGAAATTCTTTGCTTTTCATCTTGTTGCCACATCCATACACGGACAAAACTGGAAATATGATGGATGGATGGAGACATTTTTCCAAACCCTATTTCACTTTAGCATTCTGGTGTGCAGTACAACTTTTTTTCTTCTTTGGTTCTTAGAACCAAAATACTGACAGACTATTCAGAATTTTCATGGATTTATTTGTACAAGTCTCCTAAAAAACTAGTACACAAAGCACAATTGCATTCCATGAGACAGAGGATGCGGTATATGTAGCCACATTACCATTAGGTGCCTTTTTATGGTTCATAATGGCAGAAATTATGCAATGTTTTCACATTTCACAGGCATTTTTAAAGCCTTCTGAATGAGCCGCTCTGTTCTGTTTTTGCCTTTCCGTTCTCTTCGTGCGTCCTGATTTTTTTTCTCATCTCTTTAAGTTTGTGTAATGACTCATGCTACATATGGCAAGTTACACAATACTCCCTATTAACAAACACAGCTAATATAATTTTATGAGTAGCAGATGCCAAAACAATTTTTTCTCAACAGGAGCCGAATTGCAGCCCTGGGAAATGTTTTGTATCATTTATGAGCGCTTCCACTACAGTTTGGATTTTATCTCAAAACTTGCTGGGGAAAAAAAAAAATGTCATCTTGTGGGACCTGTGTTGTTGCAGGCATTCCCAAGATCTACGCACGCACACGCATACACACACACACACACGGAAAAAATCTGTCAAGGCCATTGACGTCACGTTGCAACTTGAGGCAGAAGTATAGTTTCACTTGGAAATGCAAGTCTATTCTTGGTCGATCCTTCCCGCTGCCTCAATAAAGCACATCAGCATGAAACACACAGCGACACGCAGGGAGTGTTATAAAAAAGCCCCCCCACCCCCATGGGTGTGAAGTGGAGGCAAACACCATGCAGGGTACACGTGGAGCGCAGCAGTCGCAGGTGGGGGCTGCAGTGGGGTAGAAGGAAGCAAATGCTAATGTTTGTTATTTTATACAGATCATTTTTTATTAATGAGGATATCTTCCAAATGTTATCTCAATGCTAACTGCACCTCACGTCGGGTTGATCTGGGGGAAATGAACCGTGTCCGTACGATTTGCATTACAGGAGTCCAAATTCATTGTGTTTCAGCCAAACAAGATCTAATTATGTTAATTTTTTAATTATAGTGTGATCTGAATCATTAATTCAGATTATAGAAACTTAGGAAACAGTGAAACTACGAGAGCAAAATGGATAATTAGTCAATGCACAGGGCTGCACAGTCGTTTAGTAACATTTTTATTTATGCTTCTTGAGGCCTGTGTCAGGTTTTTGTCCTGATGTGTAAATCTTTGATTGTCTGTCTGCAATGGAGGAATTTTCAGTACAAGCATGTCAAGCAAATATTTCATCCTACCTCAAGATTATCGTCAAATCATGATTTAACAGTTATCATTGGCAAACTGTAAATATTACATTCACTTTCCTAATGTAGTTTTAATGCATCAGCAGCGTCAGTAATTGTGACTGATCTGCACGTCTGCACAGATGCACAAAGAGAATTTCTTTACATTCAGTACAAACTTGCCCTAAATCAAAAACTAACAGATTGGATTATGAAAGCCGAGGATGACTTTTCCCTTCAATAGCATGAACACAGTTCACCAAAGCCGCACACTAAAAGTCCAAATGACAAAAAGTTTCCATCTAAGATGCACAGCTACGTTTGAGAGAAACTTGAATGTTAGTGTTTCATTGAGTGAGGCATCAGGCTTCAAATTGCATGGATCCGCTCCACCACCTGAGCCACAGCTGCCCACACTGTGCATGGGTATTGGTAAATTCTCGACATCCAGTTCCTTCGGAATGAAAAAGGCTTGTTTTGAGGGATAAGGAACATTAAAGTCGTGAAGCGAATATTGCTTTTACCTTTACAGTGACAAAAATCTGCAGATCACGATTAGACTAGGCAGCTATTTTTGTGTGTGATTTGCATGTTTTAGGTGTATTGACGTCTCCAAAATTGCCCGTAGATGTGAGTGAGTAATGGGAATTACAGCAGGTTTTTATGGTTCAACGCAATTAAAAGAACGCACTCTTTTGGCTCCTCGGTGACTTCTTGGTTATTTATTCAATCAAATTCATTAACAAACGTGATATAAAGTTTATCAGTGAACTAAACTATGAATGCACAAACCATGTATTATGTAGAATGTTATTTTTAAACGAAGTCGACATCGACAAGTGTGCTACAGAAAATGCACTTAAAATTAGTCAAATAAGATTCTCTAATTGCATGTGTTACATGAATGTGCGTGTTTGGAAATGTGAGAAGCTCATAGGATCACAGGATAAACTATTTACAAGGACTTTTAAACCAAAAAGGCAAATACATGCAACCATTTTTGCAAATTGCCTCCTGCACTAACTGTTTCATCGAGCTCCATTTTGTAACAATTGCTTTGTCCCTGCTGCTTGATGTTACTCACACAAGTTTCTCATCGCATGGTTAACTTATCATGAGTGGATTGAACATCTGCAATTAAAAAAAAAACAAAAAAACTCCAAGTTTAAAGGACCCACTTTAAAAGTGTTTTCATTCACAACCGACACATCACTTGTCCTCTGTTGGACTGATCAGGCTGAGCACCTTTGCCTGCCCATCTTCAATCTGTTGAATCTGTCTTCATGGAGAATGAATGGATGTAAATACCTGACTCAGCAATAAAAACAACACAATCAAACAATATAGATTGGAAATATCATTGGTCATTCCAACATAAAAACAGTATTCTTAAAGAGGTTACATGGAGGTGAAAAGCTTTAGTATAACTGTGGCTGTCTTATCTGTGAAAAGCTTGAAGGTACATTGCATGATACCATGAAATTTTAAAACAGAATCCACCATTGTTCATCACTGAACCGCAGCTCTTCAGAAAAAATGTGGAAATAATCATGCAATTGTTTTTCAATCCATCTGTGCCTGTTTTCTTCAACCTTCAAACCTTCATTGTGCATTTCAGGAACCGTCTGTTTGACCCGTATCATCATCAGCTGTGTTGTGAAAACAACATTTTTCACACTGCTGGAGAAATAAAAAGTGTTGTGTGCTGGCACAGTTATAACACCCCGGTGCATCACAGTACTCCAGGAGAAGATGCAGCTTTAGCTGACAGCTGAGGACTCAGTCACAGCCGATAAAGACGCCGCCTCAGAGTTTGTTCCAGTGTCAGGCTGCACTATTCTGTTAACTTCATTTAACACAGCAAACAGAGAGCAACAAAGAGAAATGAGTCAATTAGATGTTTTTGCAGTTGTTTGGGAGGTTGGTAATTTTGAGACAGGAACCGGTCCGCTAATGCTAACAGCCTGTCATGCTGTGTACGATGACACAGCTAAGAAAAGCTCGCTGCAGTGTGACTCCTGCAAACAAAACACAGCTTTAGTCTTCTCGACTGACTCAAATCAGCAAGGAGACACAGCCAGCATCAAGATCACCAGAGGTTTATTCTTTTTCTGATTACAGTAGTTACATATATATATATTTTTTAAATCTTTGACTCTACAAATGCCAGTCTGCACTGGGTGAGAAAATGTCTGGTTAAAGTTGGTATTTGGGGTCTTTTCTGGGTGTTTTTTTTTCTTTTTCCCACAGACCAAAACTCAGTTTTACTGTGTATCCTGCCTTCATCCATAGTTACCTGAGGTCAGCTCCAAATGTCTATGACATTCGATTGTATAAAGAAGGACAAAAGGTGGACGAACATGAAAATGAACTTTTATTTCACCAAAATACTCTCATTAATTTGTAGGGTGAAATCCTACAGCTCAACATGGTGACTGCAAGACCCCCACCGGCTCCTATTATAGGTAGTTAATGTTAACTCTGGGTTGAATGCAGAGAAGGAATTCACTCCTTGTAAAACTGAATTTCCATACTCCATAAATCAAAGCACAGCCAGACTCAACAGAATTAATCTATTGTTTTGACGCCCTGAGAGATTTATCAACAAAGCTCCAAACTAAAAAAAAAAAAAAATAAAATAAAAACATTGTCCCATAATGATGAATGTTTTCTGAAAAATAGTTTCCTTTCACTCTGTACCACAGTGGCACTTACATACATCAAACTTTCCATTTTTCTGTCTTTTTATTTTATTTCAAGTCAAGCAACATTTATTGTCAGATGTAACATTTCATAGTTGCCAATTCATAGTAATTTGAGAGAAAATATGTAGACTGAATGTCATCTGGATGCACACTAAAATTTAACTAAATCATAAAGCTAATATGTAAATAGTACATAGTCACTCATATTTTTTTTCAATTAGAGGCAATGGGAGCTGAAATTCAAAAGAAGGAACATTTTTTTTTTTTAATGACAGAATTGATGTCAGCTAAATCAAACAAACAAACTTTAGACAGAGCTGCAATAGTCCTCAGTAAAACACATGCAACAAGTGCCAGCTGGTCTGAGACTGAGACTTTGATTAAACAGGCAGTCGGTACAGCCAGTGAGAGCTCTACAAGTGTCCACAGATGAGGATTATAGCCAAAAAGCTCTTTTGCATTTAGAAGCAACACAATAGTTTAATGTTTAATTAGGAGACATGATTTTTTTTTTTCCTTTTCCCTCCCAGCATTAGGAAGTTATTTTGAGTCAATGTAGTCCTAAATTTGGCGTTTTCAATTAATTTGGTTTTTTTATTCTTACTGCATCATTCATCATTGTTTCACTTCCTGGAAGTTAAGAATAAAATGTGATTGAGATGATATTACACATTAAGAAAAGAGCAGATATTTGGTAGATGGACATGTGAGGAGCTAATCAGGCTTGTCGCATGCAGCTGGTGAGGGTGAAGAGTTGGGCCATCGGGGAGGAAGCTGATGCTCCTTCACACCGAGAGCAGCCAGTTGAGGTGGTTCCAGTATTTGAAGAGGACGCTCCCTTGTCAGCGTCTGTCGGAGGTGTACTCGGCATGTCTAATTGGGATGAGGCCCTGCCGTCGGCCTACGACCTGCTGGAGGGAGAACGTCTCAAGGTGTAGAAACGACTCCCCCAGAATGAGCTGCGAGAGAGTGTAGGTCACATGGATTTCTGTCATCAAAGTAGATGGATCAATAGATAGATACTTGTAAAGTGCCTCAAAAATAACAGTTTTGGAGGCCAAGTAATAAATTAAGTCTGATTTGCCAAAAAATATGTGGCCATATTAGTGAGGAAGCAGCCCTTCAAAAAGTTGCGTCTTTTTCACTTTTTCACTGAAATATAGCGTTTGGAGTGATTTCTTGACATGTTTCACTTGAAAATAACACATTTAACTCTTCTGATGAAGGTTTCAGCAGCACTGTGAAGGTATGCTGAAACTTTAAGACTCTGAAATTTAATAAAAGCCCTTTCCGGGGGACCAGGCAGCAGCATTTGCTTCATGACCTTCAGTGACAGGCTACAGTAAAGGCTGCGTCACGCATCCTCAGCTGGCCTTATGGGAAAGGTTGACTGAGTTTCCTCGGCCGTGCTTTGCAGCAGATACAAAATAAAAGAGAACTGCGGGGATTAGCGTCTTATTCAGTGTTTTCCTCTTGATGTCTATCTCGCACACTCACCCCTCCACCTCTCGTCTTTTCACTTGATTCATTGATTTCACCCTGCAGGTAAGATGAGAGTGCTGTGGTGGCAGGATGAAGCACTTGCTGTGGGACATGGACATGACTGTGGCTAAGAAGGAGAAATTACAGCTTGTTATACAATTTGCAGGCAGTATAGCCTAAAGGCTGAAAGAGTGCAGTTTGTGATTGGAAGGTCAGCAGCTCAAATCCACCGAGCACCTCCGGAAAGTGAAAGGATAACAGTTTTCTCATAGTCAACAGCCAGTGCTGAGAAAGGCACTTCCAGCGAGTTCTCTGACTCCAAACCCCGCATGAGCCAAAAGATGATTTTCATTAGCAAGGGCAGGGTGATGCAGGGAGAGTTTGTGCTTCTTAATTAACTTCATATCAGCCTTCATGTCCAGACACTGAATAAAGTCCTGTCGGATATCTCACATCAGATAAAAAAGACAGTCGGTGTCAGCATCATTTCTTCGATATGTGACTGTTTGCTACTTGAACATCAGGGCTAATGAGTGTTCTGACTGAACTGAGGATACAACCATGGAAATGAACACAAAGAAAACTGTTTGATCATCTCCAGAACAGTGGCCGGCCGTACGGTGACACGGTGGTTAATGCTTTCCTCTTGAAGTGTGAAATGGAGTCTGGGCCTGTGTGGGTTTTCTCCAGTACTCCAGTTTCCACACGCAGTCTAAATACATGAACATGAGGTTATTTGACAACCCTAAAATTGGCAGTAAAATCGAATGAGTGTGTGCGAGTGTGTATGTGGGGTTGTTTGTCTCCCTGCATTGGACCAGTGACCTGTCTGGAATGTATTCTGCCTTTGCCTATAATTAGATGGGATGAGTTCCAGAGTCCTTGCAACCTAAAACGGAAAAATAAATAAATAAATAAATAAATAAATGAATAAAAGCTTACAAAGAAACAAGCTTGAAACTAGAAGGAGTAACTACACAGAATATCTCTGGGGTTCCTTGAGACAAGACAATAATCCATTCATCCATCTTCGATAGCACTTTATCCATCAATGTCATTCAGAATGTTAAAACACACTGAAAATAAGCCTCAGTGCTCAGTTATGAAGAGGTTTCTGTGCTGGAAGCTGAAATGTATCACAGCAGTATATATTAAAAAGTAAAAGGAACACCACAGAAACATCACACACTGGCAGAGACAAAAAGAGCCTGGACTCTGCCACGAGCAGGAGAGCATCTTATGGACAGTGCAAAAAAGGCAGAGAGTGAAAACTCTGATAACACATCAATCAATTACAATGATTGACCAAACCATATGTTTGAAAAACTGATCAAACTTCACACTTAGTTCTATGGTTAATGAATTATATACTTAATAGCATATACTCTGAGTGTGAGTGAGTGAGTGAGTGACTGACTGACTGAGAGAGAAAGCCAACATACACAGGTTTGATTAAACAAAAATCAATATATTTGGCTGGATGTCTGCCAAGTCTTTAGATCACATCATATCCCCAATGATCCACATAAAATATAAAAATACATATTTTTTTGTACTTCCAAAAGCATAATTAGAAAAAAAAAATACTTTATCTTTCTAAAATGTTTGTATCGCTATCCATCCACCCCTCATCCATCCTGTTTGTTCACCCATTGATCACCAAATGAAGTGTATGGCCTCAATATTAGTCAATACTAGGTTATGAATATTTTGTGTTCATTTCAGTTTGTATTTGAAAATCAAATTTTGCTATCGCCCAAAATAATCTGCACATAAAAATTCTACTTTGTGGATGAAAAGTATTTACATGGTTGTAAAAAACATTTCCCTTTGTGGAAAAAAAAAATGTGTCTGAGGAAACATCTTGTTTTCAGATGTGAAGCATAAAAACTGTGTGCAACAGACTGTGCACAAGCCCGGTGACGTGCTTCCGGTCTCGCGAGTTACAACAGCAAGCTAGTTTCTGGTTCAATCCTTGCTTCAGTCATTACAGCGGCAAAATGAATCAACATCAACACGTGAGCACTGCCACTATGGAATATGATGTCAAGGTCCAGTGGAGACTAAGGAAGAGATTGTGTACATGGTTCTTTGCTAAAGCCTTAAAATTGGTGCTGCTGCCCTGCTGCAGACTCTTCAGGGGGAGTAGAGTTTCAGAGTTGTAGATAGTTACAGTTTTACAGTTTTGATTGTGAAGAACAGGGCTGCTGTTGGCACAAATAAGGTGATAAACACTGAACGCGCCTTAATTGTCCCCATGAGCTGTGTGTCACCTCCATCGCAGTTCTGCGTGTAAGACAGCCAAATCATCAAGCCATACGGCCATAGATAACTCTGCCTCACTTTCAGCACATCAGGATGCTCGTGTTTCCTTCACCTTGCTATGTATCCTCGCCTCCCATCTATCCACCATCCCTCTCTCATTTTCATTGCTTGATTGATGTTAGTGGCGGGAATGTAAAACAATATTTACACTGTGCAAGACAACAACCGCGCAGTCCAGTGAGTTCAGCCGTCAGCAGCAGCACATTCTGTATTCATCGCAGGAAGTTTTTAATGAGCTGTGGAAACAACAAAAGTGAATATAAACAAGAAAATCATAGGAGGAGCAGAAACCAACAGCAATTACAGATTATCACTTAATCATACGTCGGAAGTGGGAGGAGGTTGACAATACCTTAATTAGAATATCACAATTCCATGAAGCAATCAGTTTGGTGGGTCAACCACTGTTAAACCAACTTATTTAAGTGAATGCAATCTAAACACAGTCAGTATTTTTGTCCGCGCTCTGACCTTATCACTGCACAGAAACAAACTCTCGGCTCAAAAGAAGCAGAGAAAGGGGAGTGAAGATAAAATGCCAGCACTGGAATATACTGTATATAGATATGTATAGGGAGACCTCGCCATTTACTGTGTGAAATCTGTATGCTGGCTAGCCCTCCAAGTGGTCACCTACAAACAAAGTGCCTTAACATTGGAAATAGAGCAGCAAGATGTTTGAGAGGAATATGTTCAGTCAGCCATCCACAAGACCTTCAACAAACCCTCTGACAAACACACACACATACTCACACACTTGAGAGAATGGTGGTTACACTGAGCAGTTTAAAACATAAATGGGAATTCAACAGATCACCAGCACAAGAAGTAATAAAGACTGACTTCTATTGTTGTGTAATGTGAGTGAAATAATCACAACACTATGGTACATTTCACTGGAAGCTTGTATTTTGTGCTCAGATTTCAGAACAACCCCAAAAATTACAATTGTTCCTCTGAGATTGTACACCAAATGTTCAGAAATGCAATAAAAAGTTCTGTTTTATCATCATCATTATTACTACAATGAACTCAGCATTCCTCTGACAGACAATTGCTTGGAAGATTAATAATGACAACCAGCAAAGTCGATAAAAAGGAGAAAAATCCGCTCAGATAACTCAGAATATTTGTGAGACATTATGTCTTAATGAACAGAAAAGTTCTGAGGGATAACCAGATGACCTGTTTTTCAGATCATAGGTACTTTTGATAAAAAAAAAAAAAAATCTGTTACCTCACCTTTAAACCTAGAAATCAAAGCCTGTACCACTAAAAGAAAAACAAAAAAAAGTTTCCCCGATAGGCTTTGTGTCCCGAAAATAAGTTGCCCTGACAAGACTGAGGCATAAGTGAGATCCCAGCAACTTAACATCCGTAGGAAATGGAGAATACATTTTCACAGTTGTTTAAAGTCTATGGGCTTCTTGCTTGAAAATAATTCACAGAAATATACATTTTTGACATTGTGCTCTTGGCGGGTGTTCCCCAACTCTGCGTCCAATAGAAATGCTTATGCAGCCGAATGTCGTGTCCTCTGCTGTAACAGCAGCAATATTCTGGGATCACTGCTCACTGTGCTGAGGGGGATGACACACACCTACAGCATGTGCATATGCATGTTACCTATAGTTAGAAGTGATTTTACCATTACATTTTAACATCAACTCTTTTCCACCAATTCAACCAATTGACCAATGAAACCACACAGAGAGCGTTACGCTACAACATGAACGCTTGTATGGACAGACCACAAAGTTGGACTGCTATTATGAATAACTCTGAACTACCAAACCACTAATTCCCAGGGGGATATTCCTGTCCTGACAGGTCATATAACAAGTAGCTCTGTGAGACTTCATGTCAGAACTCAGAACTTGAACTTCATTAACATAATTAAAACGCAACGAAGAGGGGTGGCATCAGTCATCACACAACCTGCTCTGACCAGGGCAAAGACAATTAGAAGGGTGAACAAAGAACAGCAGAAACACACACACACACGCACACACGCACACACACACACACACACAAAAACACAGCTATAATCACAATGGCCTCGGAGCATTTTTGACAAGTTCCACCCTGGGAGCCGTTTTCAGTGGCTCTGAGTACAGTTATCATGGAAGCTGACACCCAAAATCCAACATAGGTTTTCTGTTTTTACTCAAAAAATGTGGTGCAAATGAAGGCTGTGTGTATCCCTCTGTGTGTTCAGGTTCACAGGTTTCCTACCACAGGTCAAAGACATGCATACAAGGTGAACTGCCGTCTATAAATTGACGGTAGTTGTGTCCGTTTCTCTCTCCGTCTGCCCTGCGATGGACTGCTGACCTGTCCAGAGTGCAGCACTCTGCCTTCTGCCCACAATGTCAACCGGGATTGGCTTCAGTCTCCAGCCAAACTAAATTGGATGAAGCGGGTGTAGAAGATGGATGGATGTGCTTGTTTTAGTAGCAAAGTCGAGTCAAAGTTCCTGCAGTGGAGACGAAGTAATGGCAGAGTGAATTCTCAAGCTCAAGCAGCTAGTAGCTCTTGAACATGCTATTGCTTTCCTCTAAAGAGTAATTTTACACATTTTTCACTCTTCTTCAATCACTTATTTTTTTTTTCTTGACCATCTTACTTCTGCTTTTCCTGACTTGTATTTTCCCCCCTTTCCTTTTCGGGCTTACCAGACCGTAGCTTTCTGCACAGCTCTCGTCACATTTTCATTCGAGTGATACATGAGTGTAATAATCCATTCTGTTGGCTGTCTCAAAGGCCCAATGAGACATTGCTGAGGTGACACGATCGGAATGTATGCAGGTTGGATTTTACAGGTAGCAGGTGAAGCTGTTTCTTCCTGCAGCAGCACAGTTTAAAGGGTCGCAAGGGAACAGTATCAACAACAAGGAAGAGAGGTAAATCAAGTATTTTGAATAACAAAACTACACATGGAGTTACTTTAATCTGAACTATCATGCGTCCTTTGCAATTTTTTTTCCGTGTGAACATTTTTCTTTCTTCTTTTTTTGTTTTGTTTTGACAAGTTACATACAGTTAAGAGCAATGGTTTGATTGAATCTTTGGCCCTCCTTCACAGAAAAAGAAACATCACCACTTATCTGTTTTTTTTTAACCAACCCTCCTTTGCTGTAATTTATAGCAAGTTTTTTTTTTCCAGTTAATTCAATGCATCAGTTTTGACACTTTTATTTAATCGAGTAAACTGCTGATTCTACACTTTTTAGCCTTTTTACATATTGCACCAAAGCACATCAATAGTGATACTCAAAAGGTATCGTCTCTTCTGATATGCTAATGTAAATGTTGAATGGCATCAGGTTTTATCACCTGAGTCGTGCTCCAATGGTCCTATGGAGCTTTGAACTTGCATCACATAACTTCCACTTTTTCACATAATTGGTACATTGTTGTATTTTATCTTCACCGCTTGGCAATCTCATAATGTCTTGACTTTTAAAAACCCATAATTCAGATGAAAGATTGAGTGACTCACAGCCAAGCTGGGCTGTTTTCTCCAATGGCCTTTTGAAATTCAGCCAAGCAAAATCTCAGTTAATTAGAAGTGAACAAAGAGGAGGGAGTGAAGGAAGAACAGTGGGTTTGACAGTAGTTTTCTAACCCCTGGAAGTAACAATGATCTGTTGTGGGTGGTGGTTCTTTGGGTGCCCAAGGGGGAGAGACAAAGAAAGAAAAAAAAAACACTGATGGCACAAAGTGATAGAAAGGTAGATACAGAGGGATACTTTGATCTCCAGTCAGTATTAATTTAATTGATTTTCCATGAAAATAAGCAAAGCCTTAGTGATTTTTTTTTTAACATTAATTTGCAGTCTGCATGTATGAAACATTAAAGAAACACAATGGAGAGACTGCTGAGAGGAGTGAAAGAAACCACACGTTACAGATTGAGGCTCATTTTACATTGGGTGCATTAGGAATCCGGAAAGGTTGCACAGCGGAACATTACTTCAAGCAGCAGGAGCTGCAAGCATAGACATGTATATGGCTACTAGCATTAGCACCCATTTAAATAAATGGCTGTATTTTCACTGGATGCATTTTTACCTGTGGCTTAACACAACAACAGAATTGCAGGAGATCTGACAGTGGCTTTATTTTCTCCGCATGCGGCAGCCAACACGATAGGGATTAGATGAAAGATGACGAATTCGTAGAGCCTCGGACGACTGGACGCCAGTCCTCCTAATAAAAATCCTCTCTTGCACTCCGCAACGAATATGCATCTGGTGGGGCCTCTGGATCCGCTCGGATTCGGTGGAACTCCAGACCTTAATTATGATGGAGGCTAAATCTTGTAGCCATATGTCTATGCTTGTAGTGCCTGCTGCGTGACGTTTCGCCGCACATCTGTTAAGGATCCATAACGCAGCCGGATTTGTTCACAGTTAGGATATGCATAATGAAGATGTAAAACTCAGCTAATGAAAAAGTGATGAAGTTACAGCAATAATGCTTGCATCCAGGACTATAGTGATCTATGTAAATAACGCATATACTGTAAGTCCAGCCTCGTTTTAGAAAATGATTTGAATTTACATGATAAATATCTGATATATAGAAACATTGTTTAACAACTGGAAAGTATATTGAGTATGTGCATACCATGCCCTTTTCCATTAAAAAAATAAATAAAAAGCTGAAATGATGAGACACTTCTGAGGCTAATTATGTTGAATTGGTACATTTGCTTGTTCTTATTCAAATAAAACACTTTGCAAATTCCATGTTTAAACAGGTTTTACTTTCAGTCAACCACATTTCTCCCTTTAAATCCTGTATTTGTATTTGAACATTAAGTCTTTACATTATCTTCTGGAGCAAAGCTCCATAGTTCCTTTGTGATTTGTATATTTGCTGAAGCCATGCGCTTTACTGTTCCCATGTGAACATGTAGTAAAAACATCTAAGAAAAAAAAAACCTGGTGAATTATTTGCCACATTTCCCCAAACACGCTGGTCCTGGGATAATAAACGACCGGTGTTTCTGCGCCTTTCTCTGAGCATCTCCACTAATTTTTTTAATTGATGCCCTCTTTCTTCCTTCCTCTTCTGGGTCAAGAATAACTGAGGTTCCCGCACAAATAAATTATGAGAACTGCAGTAGCATTCTGAGCGCATGTTTTGGCTCATCTGGCTGCATGGCATTGAGGCTATTCAGACAAGGGGGCAAGCGCAAATTCATCAAAAGAACAAAATCTTGAAAGATAATTCCACGGTTGGCACAGATGGGCGAGCATTTTCCTAAATCACCATGGTGTGAATGGGGATGTTGATAAATGCATCCTAAATGTTTGGAGACCTGGACGCCACTAAATAGGCCAGCCGGAAATCTTGGCTTCGAGATGAATTGCAGAAGCCTACATTCGCCGTCACGAACAAAGCACATATTCAGGCCTCTTCCAGGGTCTATGAGGAGAGGAAATAAACCTGACAGATCCCTGCAATGTCCTGCTTTTCAAACATGTTTGGGATTGTCAAATTAAAGCACATCATTCTTCGAGAGTCACTCCATTTTTTGCCCTTGATGCGGGAAGACAAGTTGTTCTGTGGGAATTGCAGCTCAAATGTCATCCCCGATCGTCCTTCTTGAACACAAATGGAAATATTACTTTTGGCTTCAAGGGAATGAATTGTCAGAGCGACTGTTTAAGTGTATTGCTCTGAATCTCATCAGACGCTTGGCACTGTTCTGCTTCTCCACAGAAGAAAATTGGCTGCAAAGCAAACAGTTTTGGTAGCTCATTACAGATTTTTTTTTCCCTCCCTCACAAGGGAGGCATCAGCTTAGTGTCTCCTCTATTGTCTCGGGGAATAATAAGACACCCTCAGCTACCTGAACTCAAAAGAAACTTTCACCTTCAGCGTAGCTCTGAAGGAACAGACATTTATCACCATCAGCATCCAAAAGGCTCTGCTACTTATTCACACATTACCTTAATTAGGATTTTATGAGAGGTCATTCCTCTTACTCTGCCACTTAAAGGAGTGCAGTGCCGACGTGGAAGGGGGCAAAACAAATCACATTTATTATCTCCGCTAACTCACCTAAATTCACAGTGCACCACGTCGTGCCATAAGAGATGTTTAGAGTGCTACTGTAAAATTGGACTGTAAATGTACTCACTCTGGCAATTACAGACTAATTGATAGCCTTTGGCGAGATTCTGCCAAGACCAACCCTATCCTCCATCATCATCATCAGACGCACTCACCTCAGATGCAGAGCTGAGGCACGCTGCGTTGAGTTTATCAAACCTTGTTGATGCCTGACACTGTACATCTACCATCCATAGTGAGGATTCTGCTGTCAGAGCAAAGTTGATGTGGGAAATAAATGTAGGTGAAATCCAGTTTTCTTTTTTTTCCCCCACAAGAAGCTAATGTTGGGGGCATTTCATGCTGGTGAAAGCAGGAAAGGCAATGTTTTCACACATAAAAGACCTCTTCTCAGTCTGTCTCCTGATTGAATACATATTGCATTGCTTACAGTAACTTTTCACAAATTCTTGCATTGCTGTTGATCCAAACACACCTGGTGGTTTGGTCCAGTTCATTTATAATACACCAATAGTTTAGGGTAAAAGCTCAACAGAAAGCAGCCTGCAGAAAACAAAGGCGCTGTGCATGATAAATTTATTGCTTATTCCAGTCAACAGGCCAGTGGTACACATCGGTAATAATACAGCTACTGGCGTTAAATACACCAGTGGCAGCTGGTCCGCCTGGCTGTGCAGAGTATATCAGTGTCTGACGATGTGGTTATTGCACAGACTCAGGCTTCACTTGAGGTAAATTCTCCAGTCTCACTGTATGCTAAAAATCTGAGTCTGTTGTACTTTGATGATCGATCAGGAACCAAGAAAATGTGTGAGTTCAGTAAAATACAATACAATGCACAGTAACCCCAAACATGCCAATAGATTGTTTTTCAGTTTCAGTCTAAGTTTGAGTCATGTGGTTGACTCACTCTTTTAATCATTCATCACAGGCTCATGCCTGAACAAGTATTATTGATGGTACAAGCAGAGCAGCATTTTGCGCCAAACATTCCACTGCATCATAATACAGCTCAGCCTTTCTAACCTACACTGAGATAAAGCTGAAGTAGCACAAAAGAAAATTAAAATGCGAAAACAGTTTATCCACATTTACTACACTCAGAAATCAAGCCCTTGAGTTGAAACATAAGTCAAAGGCCACACCTCAGACTAGGGCTGCGCAGTATGACGGTATAATACCGTGTGAAGGTGTAAAAGTGTATACCGGTTGTAATTTTGCCATACCGTTTATACTGGAGAGAGCGCAGATGTCTGCTGCAGCTCTCTGAGTCAGTGTACAGTTGTCTGCACTCGCTAACAGGACAGCTGGAGCGCAATTGTTTGGGTGCATTTGTGCATTTTCACAGTGTGTCCCAACGTTGCGCGGGGTTTGTTCACTGCGTTTCATTGGTCAGGTAAGCACAGGGTGCACTCGCGAACAACACCAGTGTATCCAGGAGAGGTGGTAGCCATAATGGCGGATGCAGAGACTAGCGGCTCAGGGAGTGACGCTAAAAACTCAGGTCTTTTTTTTTCTTTCATGTTGTGATTTATTTTTTTAAATAATTTAAGTTATATAAACTGGAGTTGAAAAAAATAAAAGACGAAAATGAGCAAATGTGTCAGTTTGGTTATTTTTAAGCAATTATTTGAATTTACAGGGGAAAAATAATACAGTGATATATACTATTACCGTGATATGAAATTTCTGATACCGTGATATAAGATTTTGTTCATACTGCCCAACCCTACCTCAGACTCTGCAAAGCTGTGATCGTGCATTGTGCTCGCTGACACACTGATATTCATACACATACTGTATAGATCAAAAGAGAATTTACAGGCTCACACAGAAGGGTGGTACTACTAAGCAATAAAATCACTAGGGCCGGGTCTACGTAGGGGCAAGAGGGGGCCTGGCCCCCTCAAATAAATGTTGTGCCCCCTCAAACTAAATCCCCCAAAATATATTAGCATGAGCACGCACCGCACCATCCTTGCCCCCCCCCCCGCTGAACGCACATTTGTGCTCCCCCATACACTTAATATACCCCCCAGAGACGAATGTCTGGCAACGGGTCTGCAGTGGCCAACTGCTACTCTGCACATCAATGGTGGATTGGCTATTTCAGCACCAGGGACAGCACCTTGGATTTATTGGTAAACAGCGACCCACTGTTTAACTTCACCACAACAGTCAATTGGCTCTATCGGCAGCATGGACACCAACTGGAATTCATCAATGAATTGAGACCCACTGTTAATCTTTACCAAAACGGGGGATTTGGGTATTTCAGCACCATGGACAGTGCGTTGGAGTAAAGAGCGGCCCACTGATTTTCTGCACCACAATGGTGGATTAGCTATTTCAGAACCATGGACAGCGTCTTAGATTTTTACCAATAAAGTGACCAACTGATACTCTGCACCACAATGGTGGATTGGCTATTTCCGCACCATGGACAGTGCCTTGGAATCATCATGTAAGAACGAACGACTGATATTCTGCATCACAATGGTGGATTGGCTGTTTCAGCACCATGGACAGCGCCTTGGATTTTGAATGATACATAATCTGCCGTTAATGGTGGATTGGCTATTTCAGCACTATGGACAGCGCCATGGATTTATGGGTAAACAGCGACCCATTGTTAAACTTCACCACAACAGTCAATTGGCTATATCAGCAGCATTGACAGCAAATTGGAATTCACCAATGAATAGAGACCCACTGTTAATCTTTACCAAAACGCTGGGTTTCGGTATTTCAGCACCATGGACAGTGCCGAGGATTTTTGATGATAGTGCGACCAACTGATACTCTGCACCACAATGGTGGGTTGGCTATTTCAGCACCATGGACTTACCTGTAAACAGAGATTTAATATTAATCTTTACCACAACACTCAATTGGCTATATCAGGACCATGGACAGCGAATTGGATTTCCTCAATGAATAGAGACCCACTTTTGATCTTAACCAAAATGGTGGATTTGGGTATCTTAGCACCATGGACAGTGCCTTGGAGTAATCATGAAAGAGCGGCCCACTGATTATCTGCACCACAATGGTGGATTAGCTATTTCAGCACCATGGACAGCCTCTTGCATTTTTACCAATAAAGTGACGAACTGATACTGCGACCAACTGATACTCTGCACCACAATAGTGGATTGGCTATTTCCGCAAAATGGACAGCGCCTTGGAGTCATCATGAAAGAGTGACCCACTGACATTCTGCACCACAACAGTGGATTAGCTATTTCCACACCATGGACAGTGCCTTGGATTTATTAGTAAACAGTGACTTAATATTAATCTTTACCACAACAGTCCATTGGTTATATCAGCACCATGGACAGCGCCTTGGATTTATCTGTAAACAGTGACTTAATATTAATCTTTACCACAACAGTCAATTGGCTATATCAGCACCATGGACAGCAAATTGGAATTCATCAATGAATCGAAACTGACAATTAATCTTTCCCAAATCTGTGGTTTGGCTATTTCAGCACCATGGACAGCGCCTTGAAAACATTTTGAAAGAGTGAACTACTGATATTCTGCACCACAATGGTGGATTAGCTATTTTAACAGCATGAACAGCGCCTTCGACTTTTAATGATACAGTGACCAACTGCTACTCTGCACATCAATGGTGGATTGGCTATTTCAGCACCATGGACAGCGCCTTGGATTTATTGTTGGTAAACAGCAATCCGCTGTTAAACTTCACCATAACAGTCAATTGGCTATATCAGCAGCACGAACACCAATTGGAATTCATCAATGAATAAAGACCCACTGTTAATCTTTCCCAAAACACTGGGTTTGGGTATTTTGTTTTTGTTTTTTGTTTTTTTTACTATGTTTATTGAATTTTTTTCCAATAATAATAAAAAAAAACACACTAGAACATAACATTTGGAGGCATCAGAGGAGTAAAAATAGATGAACTGAAGAAGAAAGAAGAAAAAAAAAGGAAAAGGAAAATATATGATTACATGGTACAATACAGCTTATAGCAATTACTTTGTTGGAGCAAATAGGTATACAATCCTAAGGTCCAGGGCACAATATCCCACCAAGGGAAAGAACAGTAAGATGATCTATTTTCCCCCAATTATGTAGATTGAGTCAAGTCTAGTATCAAAACTTGTGTCCATTTATTCCACTTTTTATGGAATAATGGCTCCCTTAGTCTCAAGATGTAAGTCAATCTCTCCATTGAATAGATGGATTGGATAATTTTTTCCAATGCTCCATATTTGGAGTGACAGGTTTGCACCATGATTTAGTGATTGCCGTCCGAACTGCAGTTAGTAAAATATTTGTCAGATATAGATCTTCTTTCTGGACATGGTCAGATATATTACCCAAAAACATGATGTGACATTCCCTTGGTATATTGTAGCCCAAAACCCTTCATAATGTATTGTTGATCATAGTCCAAAATGATTGAATTTTAGAACAGGTCCAGAATATTTGTGTGATTTGCGCTCTGTGTATCACAGTCCCTCCAACAAGATTGCACAATTCCTAGTTGTTTACTTTTATATTCAGTGTGGTGAAAAACCTTACGGCACATTTCCAGTTAAATTCCCTCCACTGTTGGGAGTTTGTGGAGGTTTGAAGTATTGTGAGAGAATGATACCAATCCTCCTCTGTGATTTCAACCTTTAACTCTCTTTCCCATTTGGCCTTTACATAAAGAGAAGTATTCTTTTTTTACATTTTTTAATAAAGCTGCATAATAATAATAATAATAATAATAATAATAATAATAATAATAATAATAATAATAATAATAATAATAATAATAATAATGCATTGGTTTTATATAGCGCTTTTCAGGACACTCAAAGACGCTTTACATTGCATTGCATTATTCATTCACTCCATACTGGGTGGTGGTAAGCTACTACTGTAGCCACAGCTGCCCTGGGGCAGACTGACGGAAGCGAGGCTGCCAATCTGCGCCAGCGGCCCCTTCGACCACCACCAACCATTCACTCTCACAATTTTCATACTAGGCAAGGTGGGTGAAGTGTCTTGCCCAAGGACACAACGACAGTTTTACACCTGCGGGAGCGGGGATCAAACCGCCAACCTTCCAGTTATAAGACGACCTGCTCTACCAACTGAGCTACTGTCGCCAAAGTTTAGACACAATTTTACCGGTTTTATTGTGATAGGCACCACACATAACTTCAACGAGGGGGTTGATACCTTCCTTAGTAGTGTGCTCCATGACTTTTTTGTTGAAATAATCTCTCAATTGTAGGTATCTAAAGAAGTCTTGATTTCTCAAATCAAATACTGACTTCAGATCTTGGAAACTTTTCATCTTGTTATTCTGAGTAGCCACACAGAAGGCAGTCAATCCCTTATTTGACCATTCCTTAAAAACAGGGTCATACATAGCTGGTTTAAAATTTTTGTCAAACGCTGCCCATTTTAGTAATTTTTGATCATTTTTTAACTTCAAATTTTTCATCAATGAGAGCCAAATTCCTAGTGAAAATGATGCAATAGGATTGAGAGCCTTACTCTGTGTATCATCCAAACATTCTTCCCCCATCAAATGTTGTATATTAAAATTGGGCATAGATGTCTCAATGTCTTTCCATTGCGCCTCATATGAGCTGTCACACCAAAGAACTAGTGGACGCAATTGAGCTGCCTCATAGTACAGTTTTAAGTTGGGGAGAGCCATTCCACCTCTTTCTTTCGGCAAATTTAAAGTGCAATAGCGTATTCTAGCTCGACTTCGTAGAGGAAGTCCCACCCCACCCTGTCAAAGGCCTTCTCTGCATCTAAACTAACAAGGGCTGCGCTCGTCCTGATATCTGTATTGAGGTTTTCAAGTATATGCAGAGTTCTTCTGATGTTATCCTGTGTCTACCTGACATGAAACCACATTGGTCTTCATCAATCAAATCGGTGACAAACAGTTCGAGTCTCTTTGCAATAATTGAGGTGAACAGTTTATAGTCCACATTCAAAATGGATATAGGCCTATAATTTGCACATTCGTTTTTATTTTTCTCTTCTTTTGGAATCAAAGATACAATTGCTTCTTTCCATGATGGTGAGATTTGACCTTCCCTAATCATAAGGTTTAAAGATTTTAAAAGGATTGGACCCAGTTTGTCATGGAATAATTGATACCATTCTGCAGGAAACCCATCACTGCCCAGTGTTTTGTTAAGTTTCATTCTACCCAATGCCTTATTTAGTTCTTCCATTGCAATTTCCCTTATAACGTTTTTATTCTGAAATTTCCCAATAGATGGCAGGTCTAATGAGGAAAGGAAGTTTCTCATAAACTGTCTGTCAGTTGTCTCATCTTGTGAATAAAGGTTATGAAAATAGTCTCTGAAAACGGCTTCTATTTTTTCCGGTTTAATTTCCAGTTTTTGTGATACTGGGTTTCTGATATTATAGATTGTTGACTCAGATTGTTGCTTGCGCAATCTACGGGCAAGTAATTTTGTTGATTTTGGTCCCAATTCTTAATAGCTTTGTTTAACATACCTTGCTTTTTTCTCTGGGTTTCGGTATTTCAGCACCGTGGATAGTGCCGAGGATTTTTAATGATACTGCGACCAAATGATACTCTGCACCACAATGGTGGGTTGGCTTTTTCAGCACCATGGACTTACCTGTAAATAGAGATTTAATATTAATCTTTACCACAACACTCAATTGGCTATATCAGGACCATGGACAGCGAATTGGATTTCCTCAATGAATAGAGACCCACTTTTGATCTTAACCAAAACGGTGGATTGGCTATTTCAGCACCATGGACAGTGCTTTGGAGTCATCATGAAAGAGAGATCCACTAACATTCTCCACCACAAAATTGGATTCGCTATTTCAGCACCATGGACAGTGCCTTGGATTTTTACTGATACAGTGACCAACTGATACTCTGCACCACATGGTGGATTGGCTATTTCAGCACCATGGGCAGTGCCTTGGATTTGTCTGTACACAGTGACTTAATATTAATCTTTACCGCAACAGTCAATTGGCTATATCAGTACCCTGGACAGCAAATTGGAATTCATCAATGAATCGAGACTGACAATTAATCTTTACCAAATTCGTGGTTTGGCTATTTCAGCACCATGGACAGCGCCTTAATAACATTTTGAAAGAGTGAACTACTGACATTCTGCACCACAACAGTGGATTAGATATTTCAACAGCATGGGCAGTGTCTTTGATTTTTGACGATACAGTGACCCAGGACCGGGTCTGCATGTAGCGTCCATGACCATGACCATGTTTTGGTTTAAAGACACATTTGTTCACAGTGTGAACAATGAATTTGTAAAACAAAAAAACCAACGTCCAAATAACTGCAGAATAATAAAGGTATAACATCTCACAGAAGTTGCACAGTAATTAGAGTCAGAATGGGGCAATGCAAAAAAACCTCATTACAAAAACAAGAACAGATGTCAGAGTTGATTGGTGTTAATAAAAGCAGCCATCAGTTTACAGAGGTGTAGAAATGAGTGATGTGAAATGCAATATTTTTAAGGAATGTTCAAGAGTCCTAACTTGACCCGTATTGTAAGGGGATCTTGTGGGTGTGTTTGCAGTTATATTTCAGGTGCACTTGTTCCTTTTGATGGAAAGGTCACTGCAAATCAATAAAAAAGCTATTTTGTGAGATTGTACCTGCCTTCTCATAAAGCATTTTTGTTGAGATGGGAGTGGTCTCAAACAGTAGTCTCTAATTTCTGATGAAGGAGTGGGGGATTTTGGGCCATCGTTTCCAGTTACTTTCAAATACTTATAGATATGATAAGATCAAGATTTTATTGAAAAAAATATCATGCTATAAACCATTTTGCTATTTGCTGTCTGTCTGGCCAACACACACAAACTTCTTGCTCTTGAAACTTTTCGTGGACTTGCCAATAAATCAAACCTTAAGGAGACAGTGATCTGACCATTTTCTTTCAGAGGGCCCTGCTGTTAGGGCTCAAGAAATGGAGAAGCGCTTGAAGTGGCATATCTTTGATAGATCCTGTTAGTCAAAAAGCGCTTTAACATGAGTCATTAGACTATGTGACAGGTGCAGTCAATACCGAGCCAACATCACTCACCTGTAACTGGAAGCCTTTTCCGATGGCACTAATCTGGCAATCAGGCTGGATCAAATACAGAGGTGTCTTGCTTCATCACTCTCCTGTGTAAGTCTGTCAAGAGCTGTGTGAGTGAGGGGACGGAGAGAAGAAAAGAGAAGAGAAGAGAAGTTAGTTCAGGGATTTAGAGGAGAGGCCCTCTGATGCCTCGTCGCTTAATTTCCTCCCATTAGTCAGATCTAGAATCCAGGACGGAGAAGCGGCAGCAGCAGCCTTTCGCTCTGACAGCTAATCATCTTCACATTCATATCAAATGAAGGCACAGAATATGGGTTCCTCATCCACTTAATATTGTGTTATGGCCAGATTTGTCTTAAACTCAAACAATTGAATACTCATCATGTCAGACTTCCATCACCATCGTCATTCAAAAAATGAGCCCATATCCTCTTATTAAAAAAAAGAAAAAGAAATGAATAATCTAATCTGTGGATATTAGATCTGGTTTATTTGGAGAGGGCTTATGAAGAGAGACGAGGGCAAGCTTTGACTAATACACTTTTTTTCCAGCCCTTGACCAAACAAAGTAGACCAAACAGTTCCCTCTGTTTACACATCATTAATCAAGAGGCACAAAAATGGAAGTTTCCTGCTTTCATGCCAAAAGTATTTCATCAAAACACTGTGGCAGGAAAAACACAGTGAGCTTATTAGCATTCCGGGGATGATACAAGAACTGCAGATCTTTGTTGACGAGACAATATATCTGCAGAGATGCAAACCGAATACAAAAATGTGAAGTCTGTCAGTAAATGAATGTGCTAATGCATGATAAAATAATGACAAATTAATTAAGTCTAAATTAGAAAAGAAAGATGGTACATTAGCAATGAAAAAATAAGTTCAATAATGTAAAAGAAATAAACCAGTTTAACACATCACAACTACTTGGCAAACTATTTCCCACTTAAAAATTTCACTAATAAATAGTTTTTCCAAGTGTGAATTCAAGATTTATTGGCAAATAATTGCAAAAAATAGTCATGGTACATTGTTTGAAAAAATAACTGAGAGAAATGCCATTAAAGCCACAAATATAAAGGTTTAGTGTAGTTGTACTTGTAATAAAAAAATAAATCTGCATATTTAAAATAGCATATACCCAAAGTAAGTAAATGATTTAAGGTTCAGAGTCGATAAGTCTGCTGCCAAATCCTACAGTCATTCTGAAAAATATCATCAAAATCCATTGGAATTTTTACAATTTTATATATAGACACACACATATTTATGTGTTTTCTATTTGATAAAGCATTCCGTTTCGGTAGTTCATGGATGCATTGATTTACAGAGTAAATTTCTGGAGAAAGCAGAGATATCAACAGAAAGGGTGAAAACAGGAAGCATGAGGAAGAATACAAGGCTATTGTTCCCTGAGGAAAAATAAACTATCAAAGCACACTGCAGACCACATGGCTATGTTTTTTATCAGCGTTGTGCTGTCGTGGCTGAGCTCTCCTTTTGAGCGCCTGATGAGAACGAATGGTCTTGTGGAGGAAGAGTCCAGACGCATCCATAGCGCCCGTTATTCTGAATCTGGGACTGCCGAGCCCGTAGCAATGGCCCCCGCTCCCGCCTGGATGAGGAAATGACCTGTCTGTGTTTGGCTGGCATTCTCTCAGTCTCCAACCAAGTCCTGAGACCCCGTCCTCAACATAAGCTCATCTGGACCTTTTGACCCGCTGTGCTGCAAAGTCTCCACTCTCCAGAAACGCTCCGCAACACAGCTGCATCTCCTGACCTGTTGTGTCTTGATCCATGGTGCTTTCAAGAGACTCGGCAGGAGCGCCTCCTCGGAAGTCTCCACTTCCATCTGCTCGGGGGCTGCCAGACCTGGCTCAGGACTCATGCGGCAGATAGGAAGAACTTATCACATAAAGTTGTTCCGGGCACTGCGCCTGTCAGTGATTCAGTATTTCTGGCATGGCCTTTTAACACTCTTGTGCAGCGGGGAGAAAATGCCCTCCACATGAGGGAAAGTGTGACCAAATGTGTGAAAGTAATCGGAGGGTTCTTTAATGGCTCTTACCGGCGACTTCAAAAATGTCCTGTACACATGCCAAAACTGATGATGAGTAAACACACATGGAGGTTTTTACATTTAAGAGGAAAACTGGGGCTTTCCAGACGCTCTGATAGTAGTTAGTGCGGGCCAAATCCATATTTATAAGCGACAGCCAGGCGACATTCTTTGCTTTAGCAGGCTGTGCCGAGCAGTAAATTGAATTCTGCCACGCAGCTCTCACTGACAGAATGCTGAATAAGTGAGAGGATCTGTATTTTAGAGAAATGCATGACTGGTGGTCCGCATACACATTAGAATAAAAATGATATGTTGAAGAAAACTCTCATGGCACTTGACAGACAGTGCATACGCACAATAGCAGCTATTCTAAAAATGAACATGGCACAGAAAGTGTTTTCAGGTTGTCAGTAAAGGTTGAGATTAATAGCGTTAGGATTTATTTTGTCTCAGTGCTCTGCTGACTTTGGAATATTTGACAAAATACTGGAAGGCAGCCAGCATGGATTAATGCAATGTAAATAAATATTTTATTTATTCCTTTTCGTAATTTGGTCAAAACTTCACCGATTGAATTTGTTGCAGCCCGGGAGAAAGAAATTATTCCTATGGGCTTTTCTGTGCAGTGCAATTGGCAGTTTTTTCTTCCCTACATTACATTTCCCAATACTATTGCAATGTGGATTATTATGCATAATTAATAATCGGCACGAACACATAATTTATTAAGTGTGGCAGAAAATAATTTAGAGCTGCATAAATGGGAATTACAGCAGCTTGGTTGTACAAAACACCCCGAATACATCGCTGGCTTCCTTGCATGCATTATCTTGCCATTTATCCAGATCAGGTTGCACAGGAGCGCCGGCTAAATCATATCGCGCTCTCCATATGTTCCTCCTGGCTGCTGCTGGAGACTCCCAAAGCAGCCCAAGGTCAGACCCCGATTATAGTTTAAACTGCGAAGACCACCAACAAACACTGGACTACTGAATAATGGATGCACTGGTATGAACACAACTACTTCCCAGTGCTACTATCGGGGCTGGCTAACGCCGAAAAGACTTCAGCTTTAAGATAGCACACATCATGAACAACAACAATATTTATACACCCTAAAGGGCGTTGAAGACGGCCCTAGACTTTGTATAAGCTGTATAAGCATTGGACTCATTTGTTGATGCAAAAGTTCACCCAGTGATTTAAAGATCACAGAATGACTTCAATTTAGCAAATCAGTACATGTATAAAGGCAGCAGAGAAACAACACCAACAGTGTACAGCAATTACAGATAGCCTCTTTAATTAGATGTTTTGTTCGCTGTCCCAGTTTAAAATTCCCTCGCTGCCAACTTGGGATTGTTCCTTGGAACGTTTTCTGCTCTATGTTTAACCGCAGTGCCTTGATTCTTACATCAGGATAGTTATTTGATCCTTCCCAACCCATTTTATTTTATTGAAGATACTACCGCAGCTAAATTTTGTTGTTGTTGTTGTTGTTGTAAACACAACTATAGAGAGGCAACATTGATTGGCAGTAAAAGCATCAGTGAGTGCAAGTTAAAAAAGAATGAAAGAAAGAATGGCATCCGAGTGCGAACATCGTCACAGCTCAGGAGAACTCAGGCTGGTTTCTCAGCGAGCTTGTCGATGTGGATGATGGACCATAGTTAGAAGAAAGTGAGGCATTTTGACGAAAAAGAAAGGAAAAGGAAAAAAAAAGAACTCTTGAAGACATGTACAGCTCAACGGTCTTTAATCCACTCTGAGTTTTCATGTTTAGTCACCAGGCAAAGGCTTTTGTTTGTGTGGCTCCGGGAGATCTGTCCATCACATGTCAAAAGCGCAGTCAGTCAGTCACTGGGTGGATGGCAGCGTTTGAAACTGCCTCACTCTTTTTCTAGCTTTTTTTTTTTTTTTGTATATTTCTCATCTTCTCTTCCTTTACAATTGAATTACTTAAGATCCTGCAAACATAGCAACACATAAAGAGATAAGCGCTGCTTTTCATTGGATCATAAAGGGCAACCTTCACTTGTCATTTAATAAAGCAAAACACAACATCCTCTTGCATCCTATATGCAATAAGACGATATCCCCCGAGCCTGTCAGGCTGCTAATCAAAGGACTTCTACAGTTGTTCACTGTCTTCCAGCATACAGAGAAGAAGAAGAGAAAACACAGTTCACTTATAGAGGACGGCCACAGAAGTGCTTTAGGATTTTGCTGTGTGATGAGCAGAACAAAAGAAAAGAGGCAGCATATAAAGAAGTACAGCAAGAAGCAGTCATCTTCTCAGGGGTCAGCCTAATGCTTGAAAATAGAACACAACAGAGTAAAAGAATAGCAAATGTTATGACTTGAAATAGATGGCTTTTTGAGGTTATTTATATGATGTTTGTACTCCTTCCCTGAAGACTGAAATATAAAATAACTGGGAGGATAAAAGATGGGGAGAGAGCAAGAGAGGGGGGAGGGACACCTCAAAAAAATGCCAGGCTTGAATCCGTGACATCAAACGACACACTCGTCAGCTATTGGTTCTTCCGGCCCTGTTTGTGCTTCAACCTTTGAAAGCTGTGGAGCTATTTTCTACTCGGAAGCTCTTCAGGTTTCTTTTTCATTAGTCTGCATTTGATTCAGAGTTTCTGGATCCCTCGCTTCCCTTGAAAACCTTTTCACAGGTATTCCATAATCACGAATTGAGCAGCTTTTTCACTCAGGTTATTTACTCCCACTATAGAGGGCTGTGAGAATGAAAACTGAAACTTGGATTTGGGTTACATGTCTTAGAAATGACAGATAATAACCAAAAGCTGAAGAAAGCTGTAGAAACTGTCAAACTCGGTCAGAGATTTGTCTGTTTACGGCTTTGTTGTGGATCTATTGTGCTCTAGCCAGCAGCAACTTGTAGCTTCATCAATCCCTGATATATCTGAAGTCATACGAGGAAAGCCTGCAGAATGGATAGCTAATGCATCTCTTGTTTTGACCATATCAACTTCCTCTTTGCGGGGCTCTCACTGGAAATCCAGTCATCTGGAATCCATCACAACTATACCAAGCAGACAGTGAAAAGTTCTTTCATGCTTTCACACGTAAATGGAATTTTTTTCTAAGGAACAGCGGTGTGCATAGGAATAAAATTAAAGAATAGAAGAGTTTAAAGGAAATTAAATTGATGCCGTGTCGGTAGCTCTTTGTAACTAAACTTTGCAAAGATGAAATCTGTAACCTGGCCCTGAAAACAGAGAAATACCATTATGTACGGAGGATTGCAGGTTGTTGTGGTGAATTGCATCCACCCATTGTCTGCTAGAATGGGCCTCAGCAGTCTGCTACCCTGATCAGGATGAAGAACTATTAAATATACATTGCTTGCAGGTTTCACTGTGGCTTCTGTGGGTTTACTGTAGTTAAAGTCAACTATGAATAGCTTGTACTGAATGTCAAGAATCAATAGACCAAAAGGCATCAAAAAAGCATCTAAAAAAAGTGGTGGTTGGGACCAATAGGAGAGCAGTACTGGGTGTTGGTTCTATTCCGATGTACATCTTTCTGTAAACCTGCTCCATTATTACCCAGCCTACAGCTGCAGCTGTGAAAGACCATAAGAAACATCCTTCTTCTAATCCATACCATTTTTCAACTTGAGGTCATCAGGATGCTGCAGCCAATCTCAACCATGAGCGAAGGTCATGCACACTCTGGACAGGTCATGAGTCCATCACAGCTTATGAAACACTTTGTTCTGAAAACTAGATTTTTCCTTCAGTGTAGATTTTCATGCTTTGAAGACCAGAAAACTAGAAACATTTCTAAATCTCAGCAGTGACTCAGAGAGAATCAATCTCTGTCGAGTTTTGACAGTTGAAAAACTCTAACTATGTGACATCGATTCTGATTTTATGAGGGTAAGCCCATGAGACTGTGGACAGTCATGGAGAGGTGTGGTTTCCAGTGGATTTAACGAATTACGTCTGATGACCTTGATTTTGAATCCAAGACATGGGATAAGATCTCATACAGTCAGCAGTATAAGGGCAGTCTCAGTACAAACTCCAGGGGTAGCAAACATGTTTCTTCAGGGGTCACATACAGTACATTGTTATCTTCAGTGGGCCGGACTAGTAAAACACTGCGATAAAAACCTCTAAGTCTAAACTTGAAAGGTTTTCTTTGTTGTGTTGCAGACGATAAGTGATGGAAGTGTTTATATTTTTGTAAAACCAAACAATTACTTTGAAAAAATGACTATAGTTTCAACACAAAATCAACATTGATGATACATTCTGGTGCCGAATACAGTGAAATATCCAAAAACATTCCCTTGTAGCAATTACATTATGCCTGTTTTTTGTTGGTTGCTGGTTGGTTGTTGAACTTATAAATGAAGGAAAAAACAAAACACTGTGAATCCAGGCCAGTCAAAAGTTGGAGAAAGACCAAAACAGGTGGACGGCTGAACATTGACCAGTCTGATGCACTTTCTGGATCAGTTATTGCAACTTTGCTTTGCATTTTAAATCCAGAACAGACCTAAACCTTACTGGTGCTAATCCTGATGCTTCACTGGCACTGACTGAATAAAAAGCAACTTTTTGTTCAGTGAAACCTTTGCCCTTGGTTGTAAAGTACTGTATCATCCGAGACTTGTCCACACAGACAACAGATCAATACAGCTTGATTCACTGCTGATGTCTCCTGTGTGATGTGAGGTAATATAATACAATTCACTAGAGAATGATGGTAATATTACTGTGTTTGAAACAGCACCTGACTGAGTGTGCATGGGTGTGTGTGTGTGTGTGTGTGTGTGTGTGTGTGTGTGTGTGTGTGTGTGTGTGTGTGTGTGTGTTTGGGGGGGAGCAATCTGAGTTATTGCTCCGTGCTCCATTATGGTTGAACAGAGATTGTCACCAACATTTAATTTTATTTTATTAAGATTCATGCAACTTGAAAATGAATCATTGTCCATATGTCTGCTTTCAGCCTAATGGTATCTTCTCTGCCTGTCATCATATGTAATAGACTGTAAACACATATGCACAGCAACACGAGGCAGACTGTGGTTTGATTGTGGTTCACTCAGACCAATAAATCCAGGGAAATATTTGAAATGCATAGCCAGGGCTTTTATTCTTGAGGTGGAAACACTTAAAGAGTCGAGTGGACAACATAAATACTGGGGAAATTGTTTTGACGATGCCGCTTCCGTCATTTTCGTCGATAGCTTGCCTCTGATGCGGTAAACAGTGGGAAGTAGCAGTCACAGGGAGCTGAGAGGCTTTTAATTGACTGAGTGACCATCAGCCGTGTGCGACTCGCTGCAGTCCGAGCTGCCATGGAGGTACAGTACTTCAGCTCCGAACGACTGAGACAAAACACAACATGCAGTGAATTATGGCAGCGCGCATCTCTGACCCTCAGGCTGTTCCTGTCCAAACTGTAACTTCTGTCCGGTCATCCTCACCCTTTGACACATCTGTGCAATTTTTATGGTCCCGGCATCAAAAATGTGGTGAAGGCAATTTGTGAAGAGTGGGTGGTTCACAAGAAATTATTAAAATAATAGAAAAAAATAGACATTCCTGTGATTATTTTTAAAGAGAATAACTTATTGTTGTTTCAAAGCAAATTTGTGGGAAAACAAAAGCTAGCAAAACACACACTAAAAAAAAAAGCTACAAAAACATGTTTATTCAAAAGTACCTCTGAATGATTTTGTTCAACTATAATCCAAATAACGGTTTTTCAAAACTATAGGACAAAGCAACAAATGAATAAGTCAAACTACGTTCCTCCAACAAACACAGCATGGATTAGGTGGCAGCAATGACGCAGAAACATAGATATGTATTAAAAAGCAGACATAGTCATTTTTTTAGGTGCAGCTTAACTGGACTCGATGGACAACGACTACAAAAATGCCAATGCTATTTTATTTAGAGGCAGGTTTATGTCAGTGTTACTGAAAGTATATTGCAGTGATAAGGACTCAGTTTGGATCAATGTGGCGCTCATCTTCCAGTAATCTGGAGTTTACATAAAGAGCAACTGGTGAAAGAGTCTTGGCTGACGATAAAGTGAAGAATTGGCTCATGATCCGGACGGAGAAGCAGCAGCTGTACAAATGTGTTCATACTTAGTAAAATGAACCTGTGACCAGCCCAGTGAAATTTCAGCTGTTGTGATTGCATGATTCAGGATTTACAGCGTCGAGTGAAGTGTGCTGTTGCTGCCCATTAGGCAGCAGGCATTTTGAAAACGGCTACATCTCGAAAAACTCAAACTGCTGAGTATTTGTATCATATCTCTTTTGTGTAATTGCAGACAGAAAGAGTGATGCTGCCGGAACCGTACTCACCAAACATTACCCAGTAAGGCGCTTCAATAACAGTGACATGTTAAAACTGAGGGTGCAAATGCAGAGTTTACTGCATCTATTGAATTTGATTATGAGCTTACTGAGAAGCAAGCTGTTTGAAGTGATTTACATCAGTTTTGAAGCTGGAAGCTTCACATCACATCTGTTCCACTGCGGTTGGAATATAATGATGGGGTTAAGCGTATCCAGGCTTTGTTTGCTGTTTTACCCTCTCCCACATCATTTCCTGCGGTGATTACAGCAGTGTGTGCGTCAACACTTTACCTTTGAGTTGAAGTACGGTGCAGTTCCTGGCCTCAAGAACTACCGTGCGTTTGTTGATTACTCGTTAGACGTGCATGTGCTCCTCCCTGCTTCGGCGTTGATTGTGAACTGGATTGTGGTAAATGTCTGTTTAGCTTCAGGGGCTTTCGTTTTATGCGCTCTCATTGACTCGTGCATCCAAGCACATGCCGCGCCCCGATTACACCTCTCCCGTTTGATTATCATTATCTGGAGAACATGGGTTGTATGTCGATATGCAAACTGTAATTGGATCCTCGGCTAAACAAACTCCCAGGACTGTTCCACGCAGGTTGTTTCTGCGTTTGACAGACGGTGGTTGTAAGATTGCTCCCCTACAGTATTCTCCCAATTTTGACAAAAGAAAAAGATTTTCTGTGCTGTTTGTTTCTGAACATAATGTAGTTGGCTTACTGTAAATAGCTGATGATAATTCAGTGTTCACTAGTGCAGATTAAAGAGGTGGCCTGGCAGATTTGCATTTAGAATGGAGAAGTCTGGATGTTGAGGATCTGGCTGTGGGGTAGTTAATGATGCAGGACAGGTAGGAGCAGAAGGAGGCCAGCAAGGTCAGGAAAAGTTCAAGACCATCTCTGAATGGTTTGCATCAGGCTTGGATATATATTTCACACATGCTGAGATGTGATATTTCTCCAAAGTGAGCCTAAAGGAACGATGACGCGCCGGCATGCAACAACACTCGGAGCTCGAGCGACGCCGAGTTTAATTTAAGGTCCAGATCAGAGCTGAACATTGCTACATGAACACGTTGAGATAGAAATGTCAATGATACAATGTTAGTGTTTTATTTTGGTGAAACTATCAGTGGCGTTTATCTACAACTACACAAAAGCACTTATTGTGTAACGCAGATACTGATCATAACCTTGTTAAATCTCCATATTTTGTAACCAAACCGTTTTTATCAACACCACTTTCATTCTTACCTGTAAAAACAATGTGAGTAAAGCAGTTGTTCTTGACAAATAACAGTTTACAAGTTAAATGAGTCACACATTCAAAATGTGAACCTTTCACGCGTCAAGATTCACAAACAGATAAAGTGACAAAACAATGTGAGAGAAGCTACAGAGTCATAGCAGGCGGTAGTTAACGCTTCAAAAACACAACATTGGAGATGTCTTTGAAAGAGTTCCAGATGAACTCTGCACTTATATTCTTAACACATCAAAGTCAAGATGGGTAAACATTTGTCAAGAACTCTTTGTACTGTATTTATTCCTCCTGAAAGTCAACACTGTTTAACAAAAAAAAGTTGTGGTTTCATGAACTGTTACACTCCACTCTGAATAAATCAAGTGTTTGTGGTGGAATTACTGTCAAAAAGAAGAACTGAATGAGGAATGCAAAAACAACAACAACAAAAAAAATAAAATGCAAGCAGTGGGCATTACTGCAGTGACACCTGCTTCCCCCATGTGGGTTGAATAAAGTTTTATCTATTCAATGTGATGTGGAAAGTCCAAAGTAGGTCAGTTTTATTCTCGCTCCTGTGTCTTTGTGAATTCAGAGAAGATGAATGGCGGTGGTATTTGGTTATGCACGTCCACTTCTGAGGCACGGCAAATGACGTACGACGGTGTTGAAGGGGCATCAACGGCGGTGACGCCGACCGTGATTAATCTAGAATTCAAGGTGACGCTCCCCCGGCAACATCAGGCTGCGACACGGCGTCCCATTTATTTTGTGCTTAGCGGGACCGCTGTTTGTTTGTTTTAACATGACAATGACCCGAAGGAAGCCTCTCAGCAGACTTCAGGGCTATTCCACCAACAAGTACATTGATGGAAGCTCTTCATCAAACCACTTGGCCTCCACACCCGCCTGACCTGAGCTCAGTTAAGATGAGTTGGAACACAGAGTGAAGGCAAAGTAGCTAATAAAGGCCGAGCGTACATGAGAACTCCTCCAAGACTGTTCAAAGTATTTGAGGTGACAACGTCATGAAACCTTGTTGAAGGATGTCACAATGAAGATTCTGTGGATACCATCTGGCTGCACGAGGGATCATTGTGGTGCTGCAAAAATGAGTTTGGGCCCAATTACTCGCCTCCCTCATGGCAGCCCATTCGATTGATGACAATCGAAAATTTTAAAGTGACATTATGAAAATTGGTGGCCCACTCTGTCTGCCATATATTTGATGAAAATCTTCATTTTTGGGGTGTAAAATAACACCCAAATTTACCATGATTGAAACTGACATTAGTGTTCCCCTATAGTACATCAGGGAGTTGTAAATGGGTTTTGATGCAACGCAGAAAAGCTCAACATCCATCTTGCAATGGGAAAGATTAAGTTTTATGTAGCACATGGGGACTTTTCATCTGTGATGAGGAGACCTTGCTTGGAATGATTGCCTCAAGATAAACAACGCAAGTTTGGGCCATACCGACAAGCTCGGTGCTCATAAAGGACGAGAACGACAGCAAATCAACTGATTATACAGAACCCTCCCTCGCAGCAGGAGCAGCTCATTCTGATGCCTGCTTGCACAAAATCATTAATCAATGAACGCCTCCAATTATGCAGGAGACAACCCATTCATTCATGCTTTGCTCTTAGTTTCTAGCCTGTTTAAAGGGGAAAGACAAAGTGAGAAAAAAACAAAAAAACAAAAAACCAGTGACTGAGTGGGAAGGTAAGCGCAGAGAGAGAAGTATTTCAGTACACTACAACACAGAAGGACTGACGAGTGATCATTTCATAGTTTTCAAGTTTTACATTTTCCAGTCATAAACTGAGTGGATGAAAAAAGTAATGCTTTGCTGCATGTAATATGTAACAGGCTTGAGTGAAAAAAAAAAAAGAAGCTATTCTTGCAGTGCCAAAGGTCAAAGATGTCTTCTTTGGGGAGATTTTGTCTGCATTTCATCTTTTGTTGTTTTTGCAGTCGTTTCAGAGAAGCTTTACGTTTACCCAGCAAAGAATGTTCATTTGCATAGAAATGGCTGAAATGCTGAAAACAACGCAGGCAGCCTGCCAGGCAATGAGTTGACACTGTTTGTTTTTAATGAAACCACACACACACACACACACACGCATGCACACACACACACACACACACACACACACGCAGAGCACAAAACACTATACACATGAAGAATGGTGAGTACACCAGCATTCGTATGGACAGACAACAAAAAGCTGCTGTTATGAGTGACTCAACTGCTCAACCACCAGGTCTAGGAACAATGCAGGCTGGGAATCATGACACTGTGGAGGCCGCCATTGTCACTGTCCATCTACTCGTGCATAAGGAACTATTTACTACAGTGGTGGTGTGCATGTACAGTGGCGCTGTTTCAGAAAAGTGGCGTTTTCTCCCATTTGAAGGAGCCGGAGCAATTTGGAAAAGTTCCACCTTGGGAGCAGTTTTGAAAAAGGTGAAAACCACTGATGTGTAAGGTTATATTTAAAGTGCAACAAAAGTTTCCCAGAATGCAGAATGATTGTCATTTAAATTAATAAAAGCTCACAATTGTTGTAGTTGGATTTGTTTTCAATGATTTTATGTGCTTTTGCTATATCAAATATCATAAAAACAGCAGAAGAAAAAAAAAGAAACAATTTTTTCAGTTTCAAACTTGAAATATGTTGCATCAAAGTTCCCTGAAATAGATTGTTTTTTAGACCATACCACCCTAAAAATTAACATCTTTTACAGTTTGTGTGACAGCTACAGTCACAATAACTACTATTAGTATTGTTTTCATAGAGGCCTTAATATTGATCGAGTTTGAAAAATATATGGCGAGAGGCTCTTTCTTTTCAATTTCAGTGTTTTCAACAAATATTTCAATACATAACTTATTGATTCCCCGTTTTTTCTGACCTATGTTGAGGAAAAACTGTTCACTTTGACCGATACAGTACTGTTGTACATTGTAGTGCTGTGTGGGAATTTTATACACTTTCTAGCGCCTCACGATGAAAATGCTGTAAAGTTCATTAGTAAAGCCAGAGAAGTGTGACACCAATCAACTGTAGTTTCATGAATCACAAATCATGTGCACCATCGCACTCGTGTTTGGGTCTTTTATTCCCGCCCGTCACTGCTGCTGGTGCGATCCAGTATATTCCACACGATGGCTGCGACGTCGGGAGGCAGCGGCGAAGACGAGGAGAGGAGCAGATGGTGGAGAATTCTCGGGGTTTATTTCAGGAGAGTTCAGTCTTTACGGCTCATATACTGACTTAATTATGAGACAGAGTGGAGCCTGAACCCCTGGAAGGAGGATTTAAAGAGGCAGGGAGATCTTCAATAAAGCCAGGAGGATTCCAGATTTCTGATAAAAATGACTAGAAACCTGAAAAAAAAAAAAAAAAAACCCTCTGCTAATACATCACTGACAGTGGGGGAAATCAGGAAAAAATAAATAGAATCTACCATCTCATATTTAATAATGTATACAGTACAAAAGGGAGGAAATTTTAGGGCTATATTAGACAATGCTTTTATGTAGTTCTCTGCATAGTGCCTTGTCTTAATTTATTTTTAAGACAACTGGGTGTGTGTGCCGCGAGCCACTGACTGTACCAACGGTCCCTGCAGGCAGGGACTGCGTCCATAGTTTTAGGAAGCTGTGGGATACGATCATGTTATGACTTCCCAGCAGCCCTGTGCTCCTCTCAAATCTCTCATAATTTCTCGGCATTTACAGCAAACAGAGAAATACCACCCCGTTTATCACGGGCCGCGCTGCAAATTCAGTTTGTTTTAGCTGGCAGGCAGGCAGCCAGGCAGCCAGGCGCCCGTCCTGCAAAGCCCAGCTTATTGTTTGTTGCTTCACTTACCAGTCTCTGCAATTGTAATTGCGGGGTGGTAAGCATTTTTCCATTGATCCGGATAAATATTAACTGGCGGCGCTCACAGTTTTTGATCGTGGTTTGCAATTATACGCATAAGCCCAGATTCTTGCCAGACTGCTTCCGTAGCCCACGATTTGCATTCATGCATTTTTCATGTATGTAAAGTACAGTACTAGCGAGAGCGATTAGAGAGAGAGTTGAGGGATTTTGATGTCTAATCTTTTTTTTTTTCATCATGCAAGTGTTTAAGTGGCGATCTTATAGTAGAAAACTGGATGCTAAAAAGAGCAGTTAATTAACATTAAATATCTCAATAACATGAAAGCGAAGCATGATGTTGCAGTGAATTTCATGGATTTGACCGCTGAATTGAGCAGTGAAAAACAAGTCATTGTCTTTCATGCACTCTGCCGCAGAGGCTCGATTTCCTTGCAAGTGCCATCCTCAATAGTGTGATGACACTCACAGCAGTGAAAATAAGCTCCTCATCGCTCAGGGTATTCAAACAGCTGCTCCAATTTACACTTTAAATAGCGTAAAACGCTGTAAACATCAAGTTCACAAATGATCTGTAAAAGCCTCGACATTAGAGCAGAGCGATTAGGGCAGAGCCATGCCGGGATGTTATTTACATTTGAGCCTTAAATAACGGGGAAGTGCCGGAAAAGTTGGACAACTCTCAGAGGGATTCGACGTCAGTGTCTTGATGGCGTGATAAAATCTCATATTCAGTGAGAAGCCTCGGAAAAAAAAGAGCGCCTGAAAGTACCTCTGAGCCATTATTATGCCGTATCAAAGATTCTTGAAGTCATCAAAAAAAGACCCTGAACGTTGGCTCATTAGAGCAGCTTTCATTAAAAACATGGCTGCAGCCTGTTACGTTATCATCCCAGGAGCAAAAGAGTGGAGCCGGGCTCCAGCCAAACAGGGACGGAGCGGGAAAAGAAAGGGGAGAAAGCAGAAGCAGTCAGTTCGCAAAGGTTTAAAAGCTCTGAGTGACACTGCTGTACAGGGCATTCAAGGTTTTTTTTTTCTTTTAACTTTAAAATGGCATTACAGATCAACATGCCATATTTTTCAATCAAAGATGTGACACTGACGTCCGAGAGTGAAAAGTGTCCGTCTTTCTGTTCAGGTGAGTGGAGTGTTCTCGGTTTCAGACCTCTGAAGTGACCTCTCTGTTCTGTTCACCCAACGTTCAAAACGTCACAGGCCGAGAGAATGACTGCCACACTTAACTTAAAAGATGGAAACCTGTTAAAGGTGTCTACAAACCAACAAACCGTGTTTATTAGTGAATTGCTCCTCCTAATCTTCCACTCTTTCTCTCATTGGCTTAGGAAAACTGAAAATGGAAAACTTTCATTATGTTTTTGTGGGGGTCTGTTTGTGACAACTGTGCTCAGAGCAACTGAAAACACTCCGTCTCTGTGTAAATGGTGAAAGTGTAACCCTTCTGAAATGTTGATGCAGAGCAAGGTTTCCACTTGAAGCACTGTTGTTTGAACCAGGCCTAAAAATCGCCAACAGCCTTGAAGAAATTAAAGAGGTAATGCTGTGATTAACTTAACAAGGTCTTAAACATTAGCACTGAATTTACAATCGTGAGTTGATTTTTTTAAAAATCTGGAGCAGCATCTCCATGTGACTATTTTTCTTTGTTTTACTTGGCAATAATAAGAAGTTCAATCATCAATGTGTCATTTATTTGCTGTAATAAAAATGCTCTAAAAAAAAGTCAGTCTAAAAATGGTGCATTCGAACACACTTATTGAAGCAATAATGTAATTGTCACTTCTTTAAAGATAGCAATCCCAGATAACCAAAAAACACAGAGAAATGGAAGTAAAATTACACCTCAAAAAATAAAATTAATTCCAGTTTTACACACTGCGTATCCCACTGATAAGCACCACTGGCATTTGTTGCAAACATACAGTATAATTGCAAGAAAAATTGCATTCAGTGAGCTTACTGAGTGAGATCAAGATGATCTCTGGAAGATCATCAAGCTGGTAATGCTCAGGTAAAAATACAATAAAAGTTTTGATTTGGTTGAAATGATCACGATATATGTTAGGCTGGATATTAACGCTTAGTTCAGTTATATATGTTACTGTGGTCATATTCACTCTACCTATTGTCTAGTTTCCAGGATTGCTATTTAAAAGTCTGGATTGATACAGCTGGTTTATAACCCATGCAACACCCACAGATAGAGCGATAAGCAGCACGGAGCAACAGACTTCCCCATACATGCCACGAAAAAGCTTGAGAGCAGCCACGGTGCTGAAAGAAGAACGGATCCAGCTCAGTGTTTGTGCCAGAAATGCCACACACCCACACAACACAACACTGATAGCCAGCATAGTGGTTGTTGACATTCCTCACCAGAGAGCGTTGGATGTATCAGTGGTTTCTCTGTTTGTCCTCATATTTCGGAGTCTCTCACACACTCAAACGTCCGCTCTCATCTCGTCATCTTGGTTCATTCACTTTTTTCCACAGAGTGTCACCCAGTGTTACTCTCTCCGGTCCGAGAGTTTGGTCTAAACCCGGAAACCACAGAACAAGTGTGAACGCAGCCTCGAAGACATGAAGTAACTCACACTGCAGCCAGTCTGTCACTGGACGTTTACGTGTTGGTGGCTAAAGTTAGGTTTGCACGACCTCGGCTGGGAACAGCTTCAGTGTCCCACGATGTATTGAAGACATACCATTAGCAAGACTACAAACTAAAAGCATTACATGAGACTACATCACAGTTACAGCACCATTTACAGTTGAGCGTTTTTTTACTCATAAGAGCTCCATTTTAAGTGCTGCCAACTCTCATGTTACTGTGAAACTGATGCAACTGCTGAGAAACTCACGCTGTCATGCCATACGTGCTTTGTCTCAAGTTCTGGAATTCCAGGCCTCATCATATGTTTCATTATCACATCTACTGTTGGGGAAAAAAGCCAGAAACAATGACATTTTGTGCGGTTTTGTGACGTGTGAGTACACAGCGTGAAACACAGGGGATTGTTTCTAACATGAAAAGCACTTTGGTTAATAATGAACTTTTATTGATTGACTGAAAGCCAGGTCTTTTGCATTAGAGCCAATTGTATAACTTGGATTTTCCCTTGTTGCATTCATCACAGAAATTTTAACCCCAAATCAATGAATTTATAAAAATGAATATCACTGCTAACATTACTGAAAATGGAAAACATTTGTTGCATTTTGGGTGTTTGTTTCCATGCCAACAATGCTCAAAACCACTGAAATAACACATTTTTGGAAACTGCTCCCAAGGCAGAAAGCTTTGAAAATGCTCGAACTCAGAAATGAGTAGAAAAGCACTATATAAAGCACTGTAGATGGACAATGACAAAGGTGGACTTCAATATCCTCCAGTCCCTGTATATGTGTATTGTTTCATTACAAAAACAAACAAGACTGCCACTTTGTGGCCTGACATGCTAACCACATTGTTTTTAGCATTTCTTTCATTTCCATGGAAATAAATGTCAAAACATTGCCATGTAAATGTTAAAAGTCCAAACAAACAAAATCCTAATGCCATAATCCATCTTTGTCCTGGAGCTTAAGTTCTTTGCTTTTTGGCTCTTATAGTGAAAGTGAAATATCTTATTGGAAAAAACACAAAAGGAGCCATCATTCCATTGGCAGGTCACCTGGCCAGCTAAATATTGATCAGCGTAAAGGAAGAAGAGGTTAACGCATGCAAATGCAACAAACTAAAATCAATGAGGTTCAACATGATAGCTTCAATCTACAACCCACCAGCTGTTTATCTAACTGTTTTCTTGTGAATACAAGTGACTCATTTCAAAATCTGAAGAACTTTTTTACTGTTTTCTGTCAAAGTCTCTGGTCCACAATGGATGACACATTTAAACTGGTGTGAAACATTCTCAGACACCCTAATGAGTCCAAACTTCAAGATAATAGGGAAAGATGGCGGCGCGACAATAGCTTCACCTCGAGCGATGATATTTGCCCTTGACCCAGATTCATCCAGCATTACAGATGTTGCCATAATCACTGCAATTATTTTCAATTTGCCACCATCTCCTTTTTCTTTGGAGGATTAGCGAGAAGTCCAAATGAACAAGACTGCGGAGATTGTCCCTATGAATTTTAAGCGTCGTTCCCTCGTTTAGATTAGATGAGCTGTGGGTCACCTTTTCCAGTGTTCACAATTTCTACAGTCTTTAGCTCGTCTGCTGGGGTACCATCATCAGCTCTCTGTGGAATATGTACGATTAGTTATGCAATGTCAATTACATCAGTCATCAGTTATGCCACGGTGAACATTAGATCAGCTCTGAGTGATGGTCGGGGTATCCGTCGTGACCTTCGGCTGGTGAAACCTCTGTATTCCTTTCATCCGCGGTCTGCACGGAGCAGCCCAGAGGGCGCGGGAGGTTTCTGTGTGAGGAAGCCACAGTGTCAGGTCCTTTCCGAGCTCCAGGGACAGAAACCAAAGTGGACAGCTGCCGATGTCTGAACGCCCGAGCACACAGGAAATGGCTAAGAGACACACACAAAGCTGTCTGCCAGCATTAGCATGACTGACAGTCTCACCACCTTCAGAGTCGCGCGGACATGCCTCTCCAGTCTCTGTGTCAGAGGAGAAATGATACTTAACTCCAGGTAGGTACAACTGACATGTATGGTAACTCTGGTTTCAGGCAGGCGTTATGCCTCAGGACGCCGCAAACAAACCACAGTGGACTCGAAAGGACTGGAGCGCGGGAATTCAGGGAGGCGTTGAAACAGGACAAGAGCATGATTTAATTTCTGCTTTAATTATTTACAACCTCAATGTTTCCCTTTCAAAAGATTAGTGTAACCAAGCATGGCAAAAGTGTCTGGATGAGATTCACCACACTGGGCACCTTCTCCTCCCTCCATGTGGCCCTGAAGTCTTTGCTTTGAAGTAATCATGGATTTCACTTAGAAAATTTGTCTTAGTTTTTCACTACTGATTTCAAATGGAGGGGATCAATCTGATATGCTGTTTCCATGAACTTTTATTAGATCTTAAACAGGGTTCCTGAGTTGATCATAATTTTAATCAAATTGAGCTAATGTAACACAACGGATTTGTTTACTTGATGTGATTTTTATCGGATCGGGGTTTAATTGGATCGCATAATGTCTGTTAAACTGGAGCTATTGTGAGAAACTCCAACTGCAAGATGACATGAACAGACACTCAACATGCCGCTAGTGGCAATAACCCGGATTTTAATTTCAATCCCAAGAGCAAAGCTGGTGTAGCTGACAAAATACCAGTACACTGAAAGTTAATTTGTACAGAAAAGCTAATAAGATAATATACTGTGCGTTGAATGGCAATAAGACTCATGTTTTCTAAAAGTCACTCGTCAATAACCTTTAAATTTAAACAAAGTTTTACTTTGGCGCAGACTATATGTGATGAAAATGTCTATATTTTCACAAAACCAAACAATGATTGCAATCTTAACATAAAGCCAGATTTTAATGACACCTTCTGGTACAAAATACAGTATAATGTCCAAAAAAAACCTTCTCTTATAGCTGTTTCATTATGCCTGCTTTTGCACACTCATCCTCGCAACGTATTTGAGGCTGCAAGGAAACCATCTTTCATGGCAGCATCACTTTTTCTGATAAAAAAATACATTTTCTTTGAAATTCCTGCAATTTTCTTGGTAGTTTGGCATTAATGAGATGTGGAAATATAACCTGTTACTCAAGGGGAAATAGTTCCTTTTGTGGTGAAAAAACTTAACTTAAAATAGAGAATTCCTTTTAAAACGAGAATTGACACATTTAGGATTGAAATTATAATTTTTTTCCCCTCGTCAAATCAACAGCAGCGAGCTGTTCCTGTTCAAAACATGTTTAAAATCTATGTTGAAATCTTTTGTGGGGCGACTCAAGATACCACAACATACACACGTTTACAGAATATAGCAGCTTGATATAAAGCAGCAAAATCACACACGGTTAACTACTTAGCTGCTCACTCGGCAATGGATGGGTTGTCACTGCTGGCCTGAGTCGGTGCAATGAAGTGAAAACTTCACTTCAAAAAAAAAAAAAAAAAGCACTGTGAGTCAACACATCTGTTCAATAAAATTGCCTTGGTCTTTCTGGCCCCGATCCTTCCAAAAAAAAAAAAAAAAAAGAAAAAAAAATGTCTGCTGGTGAGGAAAGAGAGCTTTTTCTCCAGAGTAAGTCTTCATTCTAAATGACTCTTTTTCCCTCCACCCAGAAACTTCACCTGAGGTTTGCTTTGCTTGCATCATCCATCCAGGCTCTGTAAATACACGGCTATATTGATTGAAAACAGTCAGAGTGAGGACTCATCCCTTGATCCTTCTGCTGCTCTCCTATGCAGTATTTCCCCTCTCCACCGTCGGGTCATTAATCTTCCCGTTATTGGAGAAATGCACTGACATCTCTCCATAAAATGGCACTTAATTTATGCATTATTTATGCCTCATTTATGTGCTCAGGTCCTCCAACTATTTATCAAATGTCCCCTCTTATGTCAAAACATGGAAATTGAGTGCCGTTACTCATGATACTCGTAGCGAACACATCAGTGGATGGGAAGTCACTGGGGATCTCTGCTCACTGTCACAAGAAAGTCTAATGCAGAAGACCGCATGGCAGGAGGAGCCGCTTCTCAGCCAGCTGGTAACCACAAGAGGGTGGTTGCAACACGCTATGATGCAACTCAGCTTAACTGCAACATGAATATAGAAAATGCTGCTTGTTTTTCTCTGAGATTAAAGTATTTTTTTATGTGCTTTGTATCAGACTGAACTTCTTTGTTTTCTGTGTCGGGGCTGCTATCTGTATGCACAGATTTTCTGACAAGCCCAACAAATGAATAATTCATGCAGTACTTTACCTCCATAAATGGTCCATGCATGGAGAGACCCTGACGCTGACTGCACCGAGCAGTGCAGCAGTGTGTGACAAGCCAGAAGGCAATGCTACTCCATCCTTTGGCCCCCCCCCCCCACCTCCCTCCTCCCAACCCCGACTATCTTCCCCACATCGCCCTGGCGGGCATAGGTGCGTCACACTTGGCGGAGCACCCGGGCGCTCTCACCTGCACTGCCACCGCCGCCACGCATCACCAGCCAGCAGCTCCACGGGAAGCGAACCCTCTGGATAACCTCCGCAACCCCGGCTGTCGCTGCCTCCACGTCAATCTGAATTCAGCTCCGACTGAAAAGCCCGTTTCTTTCACACATTTCACTTTGGATTCTTCATAATGCCTCAGTATGAAGCTCAGTGTTCCGCACTCTCAAGACCTTGGAAAATAGCTTTAAATGGAGGTTAAAGGGAAACAGAATGGGAACTATTAAAGTGCAGATGGAGGAATATACTTCAGCAACCTTTTTTCACAGTTTGGAACAAAGGATTTTTTTTTTTTCTTTCAGTGCATATTTTGTACGGGAGCAAAGTGAGAGACAGTAAAAAAAAGAGAGAATGTGTCGGCATGTTTTTAATTCTAACTTCACAACTTTTCACCTTCTCTCTTTTCACAACAGTTTGACCTAACTCCGTTCTCTCACCAAATGTTTGGTAGTTAAAATCAACACGTTTTCACAGCAGTGTTCCTTTAGAAGTAAAGTTTTCTTTGACCGTTTGTTTGTTCTTTGAAACCACAGGAGAAAAGACGACCCTGACATGACAGCAGAATATGAGCACACCGAGCTCAGGACTGGGAAGCCCATTCAAACTTTCAGAATGGGAAAAATGTTGCTGCTCAAAGAGCATTTGTAAATAAGAGCTCCTCTTCAGTTTCTTTAGTTTATAGTTGTGCCACAAAAGTTTTGATTGATTAGCATGCACTTTTCTTTTAACCAATTTCTATGTCTTAATTAGGGCTGTCAAAATTAGTACGAAAATAACGAGTTCATTCAAATTCCTATTGACGCCACTAATTTATTTGACACGCAATTAACTCTCGCACCGTAGTTTGGGAAACTGACAGGTACATGATGTGATGCTGCACATTCCTGTACAATAGGTGGCGGCATGCACCTTAAAGCTGTTTGTGATCTGCCAAAACAAAAGAAGAAGGAGAAGCAGTTTTGAAAAACAAAAATCAGCCATAATACGTTGTGAGTGGCAGCGAGTGACACTCCATAAGATGGCCGCCGCAGTGTGAATGAAGCGTCTACGTCTACGAGTCTGTTATTGTGATGCATGAGCTCAATCAGTCTGTGTTAAAAATGTTTGGAAAACTACAAACGTAGTTAGTTGGACACTGCATGGTCAGATTATTACTAAATCATGTTCTATTCAGGGCAAAGTAACCTTCCAGCCTATTTTCCAAGCCTGCAGAATGTTTGAGGTTATGTGGAGATTACTGTGGACAGTATTCGATATTGTTCTGGATTGTGGCAATAATAAACATATACAATAATAACAATAAACATGTATTTACATAAAGCAAGCATATTGGTCCACTCCCATGTTGATGAGAGGATTAAGAGTTTGAAAATTTTCCCTTTAATGTAAATTTAGCGTAGATTAAAAAATGTGTGATCACTTTGCGATTAATTGAGAATTAACTATGGATAATCATGCAAATAATCACGAATAAATATTGTAATTGATTGACAGCCCTAGTCTCAATAGATAAGAAAACAGGATATTTTAGACACTGGTCGTAATTACCTAACCTTGCATAGCAGATGGGCCTGCCTGATTCAGTTCCTGAAATCCTGCAGTGGCGGACATATGAAACTGTCCATCTGGCGTGTCAAGTTAGTAATTACCAGCATCTGAGTTATTTCTTTGGATAAATAAGTTTTGCAGTACTTTTATTTAAGCCCTTTAACTAGGTTTGCATGCATAGCATGAACTAAGTTACATTATGGCAGTGTTGCTCTGTGTTATTCTCATGACTGATTCTTTCTTTAAACTGAGCTGAAGCTGAATCAGTGTAGTACAGATCAGTATAGTAGTGTCAAAAACATTGTAGATCAGGCATCACACACAGTCCAGTTTCAACTTGGGTGTAAAGGACCAGTGAAACAGTGCCATAACAACCTTTAAAATTTTAAAGGTGCATTAAGGAGTTTGCACGTTTTATGCGAAACAGCGCCCCCTGCAGGCCTTGGGCGTAATGCAGCTTAGTGAAAAACTCGTGCCTGTGGCTCGCGTGCACGGAAGAGGGGAACTCCTTCCTCACTCTTTTAGTAGCGCTCAAGTAAAATTTAAGTTTCTTTTACCTGGTGGAGTCTGTGCTGGAGCTGTGGCAGTGCTAGAAGCCAGTCTTTTCTTACTTTCTGGAAGATCCTGCTCAGTTGTTGCTCACTAAGCATCTGGCGGCGTAATGGCAGACAAAATGAAACCTAAGGAAATCAGGCCTTTCAAATTCTCCCCAAAAAAATATCTGGTGCCGGACCGGCACTGCAACTTTCAAGTGACAACTTAGCGCTGTTAGAGGTACTTGCAATGAATATGTCAGGGCACATTGTACACATCATTAAAAGTGTGTAACATATTTATGGTGGAAAATAAGTATTTTGAGTTGAAAAACTCCTTAATGCACCTTTAACTTTAAAGTTTTTTTTGTTTTTCTTTCCCTATGGGGGCAGAGTGTACTTAATGAATCTGTCTATACATTCACAAAAACAGTTAATTACTACCAAAAATGACTTCAGTCTCAGCATGAAGCCAATTTTGATGATACCTTATTGTGCAAAATACAGTGACAAGTCCAAAAACTTCCCCCATAGCTTCTTACGGGCTGGTTTTAACCCACGAGCCACATGTACGACGATGTTTAGAGCTGGAAGATGCTTTATAATCTGACCGGATCAAAGTGCACCTTCCTCAGTAATGTGAAGCTCAGTGAAATAACGTAACACCAGCTGGTTATTCGCGATGTCTAGAACCATCAGTCTCGTTAACTTTACAAACAACAAAGTTCACTCACCATTCAGCACTTAATGGCAACTGTTTTATTAACTACCTAACAGTCACTGTTTGCCGTGCTACTGACACCAGCAGTGGCTGTACACACATAGTGAAAATCAGTAAAAGTAGATCTCCTTTGTTGTCACTTGTGAGTATCCACACTGATGCTGGCGGTGTTTGCATTTTGTTCCTATACGCGGAAACATTGTTAAAGAGGTTAAACAAATCCCCTGAGGCCAATTCAACAGACCTTATGTTTGTGTTTACACAAACACTGTTGTGTTCTTTGAATGAGACTCGGGCTGGCTTTAATGAACGCATGTGAACTTGAGGCGGCGCGCAGCCTATGACCTCTTCCTCCCCACACAGACAGATCCATACGGTCCTCTTACACAAGCGAAGGGTCCAATTTGTCTCTTTTCCCTGAGAGCATGAATCAATGATGAGAAGACTTAACTCAACCACAGAGCGTCTTCTCCCCCAGCAGATGAGGCAGCTGCAGCTTATATAAACTGTAGCAGATGTGGAAGCACTTACAGCACTTGCCCGGCATAAAAATGACATAAAGCAGAGGGGTAACAAGGGCTCAGATGTTTTCTTTATGAAGAAAATAAGCATCTGTTTACTCTTTGGCCTGACTTACTCTATCTCCACATTTTAATGACTTTCGCTGGTCTTAGCCCCATACAGGTGAAATGTATTGTTTAATTCATTTCACTATGAAAACGGGTTGAGTCTGTTTGTGATCCAAGTACAGAAAGAGCAGAATGCAACTAAAATGGTATTTTTTTGGTTCTAATTTACTTTTTAATATTACAGTGTGACCTCTGGTGGAATTCAAATCTGGTGAAACGCAGTCATTTTTAATATGGTCTGTTTCATTATGTTGATATCGATCCAGGAAACACAGGGGACTTTGAGCAGGCGCGCTCGCCCCGAGGCCAGTGATTTAGAGGATGGAGAGCCCAGGAGGGAGCGCGCGCTTACTCATATAAGTAATTAACACTGTAAACTTCAGGTTTTGGCCTTCCTTTTAACCATTTGTTCAAACTATGATAAATTATTAAAGCATCACAAGCCGCTTTGAATGTTCGTAGCCTTTACATTTATAAATAAATCCTTTGTGAGGTGACATGTGCAAACAGAGATCCTCAAGCATCATTGCATGTTATTATCATTCAATCCATGCGCCAAAAGCAATTAAGATTGCATTTGGGTGTTACTAAATTTTCAATTTCTGCAATGTAATTGAAAGCCAGAAAGCTAATATGAGATGCAGCCTGTGGATATCTGGAGCTGTGATACTGAGACCCGAATGATCAAAATTTCAAGAAGTGGTTGGTCTTTTTTAGAAAGAAATCTTCTCGGATAAAGAAATGATTTATTTCAGTGTGATGAGGGGTCCAAAACTTCCTTCACCGGTTAAAAAAAAAAAAAAAAATCCATTCCCTTCAGAATATGAAAAGAAATAGAACCATATAATTTTAATCAAGTTTACTGAGTGTATTTGTGAAAATTAGGAAAGGAAAGTACTGCTTATTGTCCTCGGCTGTGGAGGCTTAAGCATTTATATGCAGCTCTTGTTTTGACAGGGTTTTTTGGTTTGTCTGGTATATGTTACAGTTTTTGAGTGGATCATGGAGTTAAAACACACACACGCGCACAAAATCTATGTTGGACTGTTCGACCTTTGGTTCAGAGGTGAATCTAGTGAAACCAAAGTATTAGAGAAGCTTGAATTTCAGAAATAATAAAAAAAAAAAAACAGCATCAAACACTTTTCTTTGCTGCTTCAACCAATGAGGAAAACACAGAATGCAGAATGTATTATTAAAATAGATATAAAATAAAGATTGATCTGCAAAATAAAACATTTCCACTTTTAATTAGACATGTGGAGGTGAAAGGTTGGTTTGTTTAACTTCATTTTAGTTGCATTAGAAGCTATTGAATGCGGCACAATAGTGCTAAAACTACAGTTGTCCCCTACAACAGCTTCAATATCAAAATACTAACTGATGTAATGATCTAAGGATTTGAAAATCGGTTATTAAAGTCCTTCCTTAATTTATCAAAGGCATCGTTTTGGTGACCATTCCAGTCAGATAAGTGGACAATGGAGGACAAAAAACACAACAGCAGCAGGAGAGGAATTCACAGCTAACAACAACAAAACAACAACAACAAAAAAAACCTCAATGAACAAAATGGATAATCAAAAGACTAACTGAGCAAATATGATTGCAGTGACGGCCATTATAACTCTCAGCAGGGGCACTGGCGAGAGACAAGGCCCCCGAGTGTTGCTTTTGCCATACATTTATTATAAAGTGTCTCTTTGATGAAAGCAAGGAGAAATATGGCTGGATTGCACGTGTTTGCGCCCCTCTGGCCTTGGGCCTGTTTATTAATACACATTACTTTTTAATGTCCCGTAGTAAATAATGTATTGGAATTGTGACAATATGCAACTTGGCTATTACCTGCAGGCGATCAGATTGATGGCAGAGGCCAGAGCAGGCCTTGGCCCCTTGATGACAGCATTAAGCTATAAATTAAAGCTAAGATGCTAAGCATGAGAATTTATAACGCAGGGTACGTGGAGGGGGGTGGGGGTGGATGAGAGCGCCATGTGCAGCTTACAGTGCAGGACTTACTGTATGTTCAAACAATATCTGGCCCAATGGGTGATCTTGCAAAGATTAAGGCTGTCAAGACAATGTTATTTTAAGTTTTCCAATATAAACGTTTTATTTATTCATTAAGTAAAGAACCCGCTGCAGTAAACACTGCTTCTTGATGTAGCACTAAAAGCCAAAGCGAGGGATCAGTGATGCAACAGTAAAAGCATCAGCATTAACGTCAAAGATCACACTTTTTCATCACATTTAAAATCAAACGGTATCATTTTTGATGCAACATTATTCAAATATGAAATAGGAATCACATATGAAAGACATCAAAGAATGTACTTTCATCAAGAACTGTCAGTGTTAATACTGCGATGTATTTATTTATAAAGCACCTACTTTCCTTAAATTTCTTCGGTTGTGTCAAAAGATAATTAACTGGAAAATAAAAATAAGAATCGCTTCGGGTTTTAATGTCATTTTACTAACCCAACTTTCTCAAGATCAGACTGAGCTGTTTGTGGCCTCTCGACCTTATAGAGTCACCCCAGTTTATATTTAATAATGGACCCAATTAGTGATTGAAAATGTTTAGGGTTAGGGTAAAAATCAACACCTCTGAATTGTACTGCTCACAACAATAAACATGAAGGCACACAAGTCACAATAACAAGAATGTTTACGAGGAGGATGCTTTAGGATTGGGACTGAATCTCCCTCAGCGGTCTCTTAGTGTACGTCCATTGTTGTCAGCGTCTAATACAGTAGCTGGCAGCGAGCCCAACAAACACTACAGTCACTGTGTGCATATATATACTGATAGATGCCAACATTTTATTAGCTTGAGGCTGTTAATGTTTGAAACACTCCAGTTTGTCCAATCTTTGCCAAACAAACCTCTGAAATCTGACCGCAGATCAACATCTTGTTTGATTATTCAGCAATAATCTTTTTTTTTTTTCCATGAGAAACTTAAATGATTAACTCAATGACCTTCTGATTTGCTCTGTGTTCCACTTCTCTACATTGATTCTGTCATAATTAGTGCAGCCACCACAAGTCACTATGAGATTTTATATCTATCATTAGATACAGTTGAGTCCAACCATCTCATTTAAGTAGAGTTTATAGGAAAGTACCGGCGGCCTAAATAGCTTGCCAAGAACATAATCGACTTAATGTTGGAGCTCAATGGTCAAATAATATTTTCTTCTCACATCATTGACATTTTCTTTTTCTCCTGGCTAAGTGGAGCTCCATCATCTCTTTTATGCTTTCCAATGCAAAGAACAGTACGCGTTGACAATATGTTCACTCAGCAGTATTGCTTTGAATCTAGCTTGAATTGAAGTACAGACGGCTGTGAAGCTTACGCAATGAACAGCATAAGTTGGGAGAGTATTTTAGAGAAGGCTGCTTTTGATATTGTGGGGCATTGTTTATATAAATGCATAAGAGGAGCACAATGTGGGCATGACTATGTTTAAAAAAAGTACAGTGTGTGGGCTGGCATCACCCATAATGTGGAATAATGCGTGAGAGACACAGTGAGAGATAAAAACTGCAGACTTCTGATGGTTTTTGATATAAAAATCCTGAGAATGTGTCAATAAAAGCAGAAGAGGGAAAAAAAAAAAAAACTGACATGCGCCAGCCGAGCGTGGGCAGTCTTGGCATTGAGCGCTGAGCCTAAAAGCAGCAGCGATACGGAGGGATCTATATGTATGTAGTCATAGTGGGGGCACCGAGACGGGCTGGCAGGGGTTAGTTAGAGCATCTGTTCACAGTATAATGAGTGTATGTGTTCCTCAGTCCCCCGCCCTCTTCCTCACTCTCATCATTACCAGTGTTTAATTAGAGACATTCCACTCTGGTGACGGTTAGATGGGAAAGAATGATGCAAACACGACAGACCGCCGGACAACACAGATAAATAATGCAGGGCTGAGGCCAAACAGAGTGAAGGACTGATGTGAGGGTTTAATATCTAAAATATCCAAAAGTCCAGTTCTCCTTAAAAAAAGGTGAAGCAACAATACAAACTCTCAGTCTGGCAAGGCCACCACATCAAATCCGAATTAATACAATGTGTTCGAACATCAAAATAAAAGACTTGCTTTCACTGTAAATGAATAAAATCATGACTGCAAGGTTGATTATATTCATTTGATGTCTTTTCAATACAATTGCCCAGCTGTAGTTATCCTGTTTTATAATGTTCTCAAAACACAAAAAGACTTCAAATACTGACTTTTGGCAATTCTGTCATGATTTGCTTCATTTTTTAACAACCAAGTTTTAGACTGTCATTCTAAGACAGCTGTGTTTTGTGCTCAAGCCTCAAATAGCAATAGGAAGGGAAAGTGTATTTTCTTCAGTTCCATTCATTCTGTTATGTCATCCCTTTTTTTCCAGTTCAGTGTCGCCGATCCTGGTGCCGATCCCAGCAAACACTGGGAGACGAGCAGGATCCACTCTGCAAACCAATCACTGTAACACAGCAAACTGTAAATACACTAGAACTGTTCCTCCTTCAACCGTTAATCTTTTTTTTCTATTCTAATTTGGCGGGTTTTGAACTTCTGCTATCGCCGCATTATCCATTATCCATTCATCGTCATCCATACATTCTTCAGTCTTCAATACCTTTTGCTGCAGTGTGCATTAACTTTAAAAACCAGGTGGCAATTCAGTTTATTATTTTATTTTAATGATTTGATGAATTGTATCAGAAACTGAAGCAAACAGCACTAAAGTCAAATAAATGTCAGTGCTAATAGGCAAATGTAGGCTAATGTGGCGATCAATAAAATTTAATCTTATGTTATCTACAGAGCTATATCACAGTCACACCATAAACGATGGCATGTGGTGGTTTTTATTGTTTTAAATCTTTCATCAAGCTTCATTACTCAGCCTGACTTTTATTTACACATGGCAATTTTCCACTTCGTTGCTTATTTTTATTACAAGCAGACATTCAGCATCCCAGCCAGCACATCTTTATCGGCCTCATGGGATTTACCAATGGTTCTCCTGGGACTGAGAGCGCGTGTGCTTAATATGGAACACTTACTTAAGATCCAGGCCTGTTAAGGATTGCATTCAACCCCAGGGAAGCTGATAACACCGGATGCAGAGAGCACCGACGGCTGGTGGACGGCTGTGAGGTGAGGTGAGGCGCATGGCCATCTCAGATGCTGCAAACTCACAAAACTGTGATGCTTTCAGTGTTGGGGGGGGGGGGGGGGGGGGGGGCGGAATGGAGACAGGACGTCAACCTCCCCTGTAAAATCTGTTTTGGTGAATGTACTATGTGAGATTAGTGACGGTAGCACTTAAATACTCAGTAATACCCAAGTAATGCGCGGTAATGCCGCTGCTGCCTGACGCTGAATAACTTCTCTAATGCATCAACTTTATGATGAATGTTTAATAAAACACGATCACCAGTGTCTTGTTTATGTTTTGAGTGTGTGAAAATCAGTTAATTCTATATTCAAAACTGAAAAGAAAAACATTTTCTCTTAAGGCAAATAGGCTTGATATGTTGCAACTAGAAATACTGGATCACAAAACACATGTGGGTGAAGCAAGAAGACAATGCAACACAAAAATTTTACATAAAAAGCAGTGCCAAAAGGAGACCACTAAGTGACAAACGGGAGCAATCAAACAGAAAGTGTTGAGAAAACGTGAAATCAGAACGCTACAGGATGGAAAACCTGGAACAAGGCCAGAGTCTCCCACACTGAGGAGGACCACCACAAACATGGATGATGGAGACGGTCGATATGAGGAACCGAGGCCTGAGGACGATGAACTGGGGTGAGGGAGGCTACATGCTGTCGCACACCTAGAGCAGCGTCCTGACGGAGCGGACAGACGGCAGGGGGTGTGGCTGTCTGTCAGATGTGACAGGCCAGTAACACCTCTGTACCACCAGCTGATATGAAAACAGTCATCCGCCACCAACAGATGACATTTCTGATTAGGACGGGAGATTCACGCGGAAATATTTCACGGGCTTATTGCAAAAGCTGACTTCCTTCAAGAGAAGGAAAATAAAACACTAATCAACAAACTAAAGGCAAAATTAACTCAACTGAACTAAAATGGGAGCAAAGTGTGTATATTAGCAAAACATTTTTGTTTAACTCAAAAATATTCAAATCATGGGGAATATTTACTTTTTCAACATGGTTCCCATCTTATTTTGGGGAAAAAAACAAAAAAAAAAAAAAAAACTTTTTTCCCCCATTCTGGAAGCGTGCCAGTTTGGCACCTTGACTACTTTACTAACGAGTCACACAGTTGTGGTTTGTGCCGATCCTCATTTGAACTTCCTTACTCCAAAAAAAAAAAAGAAAGTACAGTCCTCATTAATACGTATGATGCCTGGAGGCAGGACCTGTCGCTCCAACACTCGTGTGTTGCCTTCAGCATAAATGTTTTCTTCACAGATGTCACGCTGTGCGGACTCTTGCACTCGAATTGAGCAGAATTTCAAATGATAAATTTTTGAGCAGAGTGCTGAAAACAAGCTGAACGGTCCTTCTAAGTGGATTAAAGGACATCTTTTCTCAAGAGTTTTAATGTTTCTTAAATGAGCAAGCTGAAAAAAATAGAGTTTTTTGGGGGGATACTGTTAGTATCTGGTTTCTTGTGGGAGAGCTTTCACTAAAGAACAGTTTTTAGTCTTTCATTGTGCATGTTTTACATCGCATCGTTCGGGGACGTCTGGTTATAATTAATGGTTAAACGTCTAAGATGAGGATCTTGAGCTCAATTTAGGATCTCTTAACCTGATATAGTGCCTCACCTCTCTCCACATAATGTCCCATCTGGACAAGCAGCAGAATCGGCGGCTTGATTATCCTCTTCAAAATTCACCCGCTGACCTCCTTAACACCCCCCTTCCCACGCGCCTCGCCGCGCCTGGCTGTTCGAGGACGGTTACAGAAACGCTGAGTCAGCTCAGCGTTGGAGGTGACAAATGTTTCTCCGCCGATGTTGTGCTGGTGATTTACAGGCCCAGTTAATCGGAGAGGTCTGCCAGGCGCGGATTGTGCGTGTGTGTGTGTTATCACAAGTGTGTGTTGTGGAAGCAAACTCAGTAATGCAGCACAGAGCTAACACGTGGCTTTAGATCAGCTTGTATAGGATTTCTGCTTGAAATTAAACTGATCAGATCTTATAGTAAAGGAGCACAGACTGTTAATTAGTTAGGGATAAAACAAGACATGGAAATCTACTTCGAATAAATACTGACAGATCAAACCATCCTATGCTGGATACAGTGGAATTGTTGCTGGAATGAACATTCAAACGACAGTGTCTATACTGCTCACAGCATCAGCTGTATTTCATTATCAATATTTCAGTTTTTTTCTTTCTTGTTTTACTTTGCACATTAGTACTTAAACAGGACAGAGCTGAAGGAACAAAAAACACCAACATTCCAACACAATGGGGCCAACCGAGGAGCAGCCGAACGCAGCATCACACTCACGACCGGCGCTGCAGTCAGACTCCGTTCTCTGTTCTTCAACAAACTGCTGGATCTAACTTCTCACCATCAATGGCTGACAAAACGTCCTCGTATCCAAACACACCCACTTCAATTTGGTCTGTTTGTCATCCAGGAGGGGACGATTGTAAATCAGTCAGTAGCTATCAGATTTATCTTGGGTGTGCTGCCGATGGAGAGACGGCCAACGTACTTCTGTGATTGGGGAGATTTAAGGTAAGCCTGGAACATTTTCTACAGACACAACTTAACCCTAAATATCCTGTTTTTGCGTGCGGGAAGTTGAAATGAATATAAGCACTCTTCAGAATATGAATTCAAAAGGAAACCGTCGGTGAAGGGCAGATTGGGTCCTTCCTTGCATACATCTTTTAAAATTACACCATGACTTCCCTCACTGACTTCAGGGCAACCTTTTGAGATCACTTTCCTCTTTCCGAGGCGTGGGTCTTATCTACTCAGAAGTCCAGATCAAGGGAGGGTTGAAACTGTTTAAAAAGTTTTTTTTTTTTTTTTTTTTTTTTCCATTTCAACAGGCAGGCAAGAGCGAACTTATTTTTTCTTTTTCATTTTTACAAGGATCACACTGGAGATGATAGCTTCCAAAATGTCACCGAAACAAGTGGGAATATCTCCCCAGCTGGGGGACGACGTTTAATGTGACACCGTATTAATAGAAACAGTAAAACTGAAATGACCTTCTGATGATCTTTGGAGCTGCAGTTCTAAAGGTTTATGGAGGAGGAAAGTGGTTTGTTACAACAGGTGGCCGCAGACTGCATGCATAAAGACCACTGATTTATGTCTGAAGAGGTAAGGCACTCAATACATTTAAGGAATATGGACCGGTTCTGGTGGGAAGGGTCACAGTATAAAGAGTCGAGTGGCAGTAATCAAGGGAACCGGTACAATTAATTCTCAACTACATCACAGTTACAATATGATGTTATGGTGGAAAACTTCCGATGATACTTCAGCCAGTAAACTTGTACAAACCACAATCATGTTGGCATTTGACTGACTTGATACAATATTGCTATGGGAACCACTGCACTGTGACAATTGACCTATTGACCTCTAGTAGTTTGTGCCACTGAATGCAAGCAGGGTGAAACGTCCAAGTAAGTTATCAGAGATGAGACTTTTTTGTTTATGAAAGCAGACAGATTGTTTTTTCAATTTACTATTCCGTGCGTCACTTCTCATGCTCAACTGTAATTGGCAACACATTTAATTTAGCGCTTTGAGCATCTGGCACAGTAACTTTATTTTATAACTTCTAATCTTACTTTTGATTAGATTATGGAGTTATTTGCACAAGCTGAAGATACGTGTACGTGTTTCACACATCTTTTTTTTCCAAGGCTTTCCTCACCAGCTATATTTACACTTAATTGAGGATTTCAGCACAAACAATTACAAGGAACAAAACAATGTATTACATAACAGAAAATGATTGCCATAACTTTTGTAACTATCCTATATAATGAAATATAGTTTGTGCTATATCACAATATTCTTACATAATGTCATATCCTCTTTTTTTTGTAGCTGTTCTAAAATAGAAAACTGGAATTTGAGCAGCCAAAAATGCTTCAAGAATTTAGGATATTCATTGTTTTCTGAAAGATTTATGGCACTTTCAGTGGACGTGGTTGCTGGTCTTCCAAAAGTGTTTGTGTTGCCGAAACAAAAAAAGTACTGCTGCAGCAGAGAAGTTAAGTTTTGCGGCCATGAGACCTCAAGGAGTCCCAGTGGACCCGAGGTTTATTCAGGCCTGTTGGCAGATCTCCTAACGACTCTGCAGGGTTGAGACAAGGTCTGACTATCTGCTGTGACACCTTCTTATTAGCATGTTAGTGCTTTTCTCTCGCCTCCTCCTTTATATCTTTCTTTTCCCGTCCCAATGTTCCCCCTTATTCCTTGTCTAATGGTTGGTGGAGGACTGTTTTGCTTATGGGAGAGGACATAAATCCACAGAGCGGCTCCAGGCAAGGTCTTCATCAGGAGCTCATTTCTCATCACTTTCCATGGAGTCAGCAGTCCTAATTCATAATTACACAGGGCATCAGCAAATGTTGCTAAAGAAAATTGCGCAGGTACGACTGCTTCAAAGGCACATTATGATGCCCCGAGTTCAATGTCTTATCTTGTACACACACACTCGTGTCCAATGGAGATTATTCTGGGCTTTAGTAACAGCCTCGTTAAAACATTCTTTTTAGCATATTATTAATAAAATGCACTGCCTCGCATCCTCACACTAAAATGGCAGAGGAATTGAGCGTCCAGTGACAAGGCATAAAAGAAAGTGTCCCTAAGAACAACATGTCCTCAACACTTCAGCAACAGACTGGGTAGTTTGTCTTGCGAGGGCACAACACGTACACACAACAGGCAGACTGATATTAAATGTTATAGTACAACTAAAGCTGATAAATCCTCAGTTATGTGAGGTTATACCCCACACCTGCACGCAATCTAGTGTACATTGGGCACATATTTTATTTGTATTGCACATGCTTTTAATCCCATCTACCAGAAGGCCAAAGGCAAAGAGCTAAAGAGCTAGCTGATTCAAAGTTTATGCACTGGATCATTTCTGCCATGCATTTACTTTCATCATTGTGAGGAACAGTTGCATTTTACACTGGGTTCAACATATCGGGAAATAATCTCACAGCTATTAAAAAAAAAAAAAAAAAAAAAAGAGAGAAAAAGACTACTGCTGCTTGCAGTCCTGCTCAGTCCCTCCATGTCTGCAGACGGGATAACACTGTTTATTTTGTGTACTGCGGTGCAGAGCTGCAGTTATCACCCGCTTTTCAGCAGAGAGCGACATCATTCAGTCAAACATATTGTTATATACAACTTTACTGAATCCATGTGGCACAGTGTGGCAAAGAAAGAAAGAAAAAAAAAACAGCCTTTCAGAGTCTTCTCTCGTGTGTATCTGAAGACTTTGCTACAGATTGAAAATTCCCCTAGGCTATGGAAGCTGCAGTGTGTGACATCGAATTATGTTACATATCTGACCCTAAGCAAATTAACAAAAGGAACGCACAAGGCCAGATAAATGGAGCATTTAGGTTAGATGAATAAATCAACCTCCACAATCCTAACAGCAACTGATAGGTGACTGTTTTAATTGTTGACTGTGTGAACAGTAACGATCCTTCGCCAGTTTTGAGACGGCTGTGAACGTCTCTTGCGAGCGTGCCGCTGTTGACATTTTAGCTCAAAGCGCTGTCGTGCCGAAGAACGTCTTCAGAGCCGAGAGGCTGACTTCAGATTCCATAACAAACCCCTCACCCTGACCTGCGATGCCGTTCGTTCAGTCCTTGTAAACATTGCTCAAGGTTGTTATCAGTGAGCGAATCGCTCCCTCGGTGCGCGGCACGTGTTTATTTGTTGTTTGGATATGAGGTGGAAAAGCCAACAAACCCCACGGTGGCTTTGACCTTAAACATCTGTTTGGAGTGAGGAAAAAAAATGTCTAAAGCAGGGTCAGTTTAGGGTTTGACTACCAAATCTGTTTTCTGCTTCTTTTTTTTTTTCATGTATTCACTAAATTCAAATTAAATTATTAAACTGAGTTTCAGACCGCAGAATGTTTCCTGTAGGTCCCTTTGACATAAAGAGTCCAACGTCATTAATCTACACTGAACTGAACTCTCACATGTTTTTGGACAGCTAGTGAACCAAATTAATTGGGGAAAGGAGAACGCAGAGAGAACCGGGAAATTATACACTTCAAAGACAGCCAAATATTCTAAAACCTAGCCAAATTGTCTTTCTCGAGCCAAAAAAAAGAAAAAAAAGACAACAAGCAGCCAATAGGGTAACCAGATTCCCCTTTCTTGAAACTAGCGCAAAAAAAGAAAAGACTGTTTCCCATATCTCAAGCAATGAAAATATTTTTGAGACAAACTTCTAATTCACATTGCATGTGATTTGATGAGTAATAACCTCAAAATTGACAAAGAAAATACTTGTATTACAGCATACTATAGTTAGCTAAATGAATGAAAACAACAATACACCAATCACAATCTTAAAATACAGCACCAGCAATAATCTTATCTTTTAGCATTTAATTAGAGCAAAAATAAAGTTATGCATAGGCTCCAATATTATTCTCGCTATGAGGCGAAGGCTTTGTATAGTCGTTTCTATTTTCATGATCACTGCCTCATAAAAAGAACTGATTTGTTGGCTGGCACTGTAACGGCACAATTGGCAAGTGAAAACTCATTGTAAACACAAGGGAAATAATGTGTGATGCAAAACAGAAACGAGGAGAGGATAAAAAGAGGAAGACAAAGATATGAAAACTACCTGGAAAGATATATATTTTCTTCTTCTTCTCCTTCTTTTGGATGAGTCAGCATTCACACTGTGTGCTTAATTACTTCATTAATTATCCTGCCAAAAAGGGAGGATATTTAACAAGTAGTCATTAGTTAATCTTTAGTGACAATGCACATTCACAAAGGACGATATTAAAAGTCATTTTAAATGGAAAAACATGTTTAGTTTCAACGGTTTTTTTGGGGTTTGTGCGTGGATGGATTTCAACACTGCCGCCAACAGTAATTTGTCATTTTTATGCAGCCGCAGCAAAGTACTACTGTGAATTTTCACAACAGCAAAAACACTGCAGGTTTCCTCGACACTCTGCTAAAAATATTAAAACCATGAGTTTGATGGATAGTTCTTTGTTCGTCCCTTAAAAAGCGTGTGAGCAGAAGACCGGCCGTCTCTGGTGGCGTGCGCGAACCTTCGCCGTCCCGTCTCTGCAGCGCTTCTGGATGTGCGTTACAAAGCTTTTGCCGGTGATTAATGTCCCATGTCCCACTCGGTGATGGCAGATGATATCCTGTAATGGCCTTTGGGTTGTAATTTAGCGCCTGCACTGTGAAGGTGTGAACAACTAACAACAGCTTTGAACTTAGAATAAAGCAGCAAAAGCCAAAAGAAGAATCCGGGAACAAGGTTTGCCACATGAAGATAAATTCAGTGGATCTGTTTAAAACATTATTTATGCTCTACGAATGCACAGATACAAAGACAACAGAAAATACACCAGCAGTGCTTTATTTACTTGAACTTAACAGCCAAGTCCTCCGCCGTTTCAGCAAACAACAACAACATAAAGGCAGCGTCTCAGAAAGTATAAAGTGAGAGTGACAGCTCGCGCTCAGGACCGACGACGGTCACAGTGCAGCAAATGAACTGTGATCGTTTGACAGCTCACCTGTCTGAGGGGAAGAAGGCTCGGGACTTTCTCCCTTCAGATGCTGACCACTCCTGTCCTCCAGCCGAGGATGAATCAAATGAGAAAATAGTGAAGCTACTTCTGCCGCACAAATACTCAGGTCAGTGTTTGAAATGCATGTAGAGATTCTGCTGCAGGTGCTTAATAAGCTCATTTCAACACTAGATGAAGACAATGTCACCGACTGAAAATGTTTTGGGAGAACTCTTGAGTCTGACGGGCGATTGTGACACACTTTAAAGTGTCGATAAAACTATCGTCTGCAGTTTGTGCCCAGAGGCACTCTGCTTCCTAAAAACGGCAATGACTAGTCGAGATCAATACAACAAATACTTGAACTAAATAAGCATTTTAGAAATGATTCTGGAGAGAAGAAGATCAATATTTATACTTTACATTCTAATTTAACAGAAATGACTTTTTAAAATCGCCAAGGAACGTGGCTATGCTACCTGCATGACACATTCCCTGCGACCAGAAAGTTCTACAACTACTACTAATAATAAAACAGTATGAACAGCATTATCAAGTGAAAATGGGAAGAATTTTTGTTGCATTTTGGGAGTCAGTTTTCATTACACCTCAAGTTTACAGTCTTGGTCTTGATCAAAATAGTTTATTATTGTTTTTTTAAAGGTTAAACCTGCATTGTTTGATGTTTCTAATCCACTTGTAAGTTTCACTGTATCCCAGTTCTTCACTGCCGGGCTCTGTGCTCACTGCGTCTGTTCATCTCTCAGTAACTGTTGCCTTGTTTGGTTTTTCGTACAGTGTAATGTAAGCTGCATGTAATTATGCCATCATTTGAATACTCTTGACTTCCCGCAACAAATCCTATTGTTTGCCGCCGTTATCCGATGTATGTAGCGTCCCGCGGCTTCGTGTCGCCACTGCAGGATTTCTGCAGGCTTAGCGCTCACTGGCATCTGCACCGCTGATGGAACCATGCGATTCATTTCCCTTCCTGGGAACAGGACTTACAAATGTGGTGAGCAGAGAGCAGATGGTTTTTGGGTCGGCTTGTTTATTAATGGAAATTATGAATTAACTTTGATTTTAGTCTTCACGGTACAAGGTTGTAAAAGTGGCTTGACACATAAACTGTATTTTTTTTCAACAGCTCTAGAAGTAAAGCCATAAGGAAATATTGAATTTAGCCTTTAGCAGAAAAAGAGAAAGCATAACGTTAAAAAAAAACAAAAAAAAAACAAATTCAAAGGATTTGGAGACAAAGTTAACGACTGTCAATCAATAGTTTGCTTTCTTTAAAGTAATCCTGCACACTCCTTTCAGTTGTACCCACTCATTTATGCATCACGACGACCTTGAAGTCTCCAGTATTACCTGCAGTACAAGAAATTTCTCTGCAGTTTTCATCTATATTTGTATGCGCCTACATACCAGCCTTTAACGATCCCAATAAGGCCAAATAACTGGACACTTTCACCCTGCGATTTTCTCTCCCCCTTGATCTCGGCCTCCGTCTCTCTCATTGTAACTCATTGAAGTTCTTGAACGATGTTCACAAGATTTAATGTAACTATTAATCCATTCTGTGTACGAAGTGAGCAGTACGTAACAAGGTTCCCTGAGGTTAGATTATAACGGTAAAGACAGGGATCATAAAGTTCAGGATGAGCTGGCAGCTGATAAAGAATATGAAAATCCAGCCCATTTGTCTCAGTGCTTCATGGAGCACCGGAAAGCAGAAATAAGATGGTTCAAAAGTGTAAATCAAGGACATATGAAATTCAGCGAGACGGGGCCAGAACACACACATCCCGTGTGAGCGAGTGTGAGAGAATGCACATAGGAGTACACCTGTGAAGTGAATAGGATGCCCAAAGGCAAAGGCACAACGGTCTGTGGCAAAATCCGGTGAATTATGAATGCAGGAAGGTACAAATGGAGTCAGAGTTAATGGAGCCTGCGGACTTTTTGAGCTTCTGCCTGTGGAATTCTTAATTATGGCCACAAACACACTGACAAGAGACATTAATGCCACGTTGACCTTGTATGCTTGTAAAAGTTTTAAAAAAATATATTAAAAGAAAAAGCACCCTGCATGTTTTTCAGATATTCAAATATGAAGAGGGTTTGGTCTAACATTTTGTCACTGTTATTTACATGCATAGCAAATAGCTATTCCTGACTGAAGAGTGTGTGTGCATATAGGGATTAGCCATGTAAATATAAACTACATGTTAAATAAACTGAAAATATAATACAACAGATTTGGTGATAATAGATTTCATCTTCTTCCTCCTTTCCAGGCATGACTAATGTTCGTGTCCACGTGTCAAGAGTGGATGTAACTTATAGCTGTGGGATTCCATACATTTGGACCTTAACTCAGTAGTTAGTTGTTTATACATTTATCTGTAAATATGTGAATTTGTTCTGCTCTACATTTCTGAAATTACCATTAATCATCATCAAAACAGGCTGGATGAGAGATGCTGTGGGGAAAAGGTTCAGGCTAAAAATTCACCTTGACCCATTTAAAATAACACAAAAACCCTGCTATTGACCTCAAATCTCTCTCTCTCTCTCTCTTTTTTTTTTTTTTTTTTTGGTCATTCTTGCTGATGCTGTGATGTGGCACTGACATTTTAATGTGTCAGTGGGCCTGCAGGTGTGCATGGATCAAATTACATTGGCCATGGTGACAGAACATTTTCATTCATTCAAAATGGACAAGTCTATAACCACTGAAAGCGGCCATTGTGATGAACGAATGCAAAGCAGGTTTGACAGTAAAATTACTAATAACTCTGTGTGTGTATGATCTTTTGAGAAGCTTAAGCGTCGGCCTACATGTGTGGGATCACAGAACTTTTCTTGTATCTGTGGTATTTAATTGGATCTTTTTATTTGCCCTTAACCTGTTTACTGTCTCCGATCACACAGCGGTAAAAGCATCCTGCTGCTTTCCGTCTCTCACTACCTTTAGTCTGAGCCTGGAACGTTTCAAAGTACAAACATTTACTGATGTTGTGAGGGACGGCGCTGAATAGCATGGGAAAATCTTCACTTTTCTCCACAGAATGTGTGTTACTGATGCAGTAGTTGTGGAAATGTCAGGCAGAGCTCTCATGGGCGGTTGTAATGACAACTACATGAACACATCGGGCAAACAATGAATTGATAGTATTTGCTATGAGACAAAACATACATGAATCAAGCAATTCCTGCAGAAAATGAGTACAATCTCAACATAAAGTCAGTTTTAATAAAATTATCTGGTGCAAAAATACAGTGAAAAGTCCAAAAACCTGTTCCTACACATAGAGATAGATAGGCCGGATTGGAACCTCTTGTCTACTTGTTTTGGCCCACAGGCTTTATGTTTAACAAAGGGGTGTTAAAGACAGAGTGTCAGATTTATTGTTCTCGATTTCAAATAAATAAATCTCATGTTTCATTTTTGTTTGTCTTTCCTGATATCGGCTTCTAATGCCGGAGGCTCTATTTGGAGCTATCATCCATTCTCTCTGTGCTACATAGAAAAGGCTGCAGGATTTCCACTGACGTGTTCGTGCTGTCCTACATATAACCCACATGCATCACCTTGCTGTAATTTCTAATTGCTGTTCAAACATTGAAAGAACAACAGAAGATAATTCTCTGCTCCCCACTGCCAAAAATAAATGAATAAATAAATCATTAACATGAGATGGGGATGTTTCCTCAGCTTCCAATTACGCTCATGAGCTTCTTTATGCCCCTCGTAAGGATCTTGCTATCATTAGATGTCATTTGTTTCGAGTCGAGTACATAGGTAATTGCAAAATGATGCACACGAGAGAGAGTTGGCATCCTTCTTCCCCCACATGCAGTGGGTCAAACCGGGAATTCTGGCCCAGCTATGGACCTCATCAGGCGCAATAAGTCATCTTGTCCTTATTCCCTCTCGAAAAGTAGAGAGATGGATGTGATGAAACTGGACAGAGTCTGGTGGGAGACAGAGCGGTGGTGTTTTCTAACCGAGCCGCTGCCTCTCCGGCGTGCGCACGGCGAGCTGCTTTGGCTGTTTTCACGGACAGACGAGACTGAATAAACCTCGCCGTGAAATCTCATTGCACTGCATGATGTTTAATAAAGTAAGACAGCCTTGCTTGTAGTTGCCTGGTAAGTCTTGTACTGCGCTCAGCACAGCCGGTGCCCCAATTTAAGGATTTGCGTGAGCTCTTTGTTTCAACTTAAAACCAAGGAAGCCAAGTCACCTCTCCAGACAGTAGTTAGAAACCCGAGGCCTCAACCGGGTGGGGTATTTCTTCATGATCTGACTTCAGTACATCATTTAGGTGTTCCACAGGAGCTTTTTCAACAAGGCAGAGGTCAGCATATTTGAAATAAAAACACTGATCAATCAGACACAACACTTCCACTGCCAAAGGAATGCTGGAAGTAAAAGGCATGAGTAGATCTCATTCTAAGAAAGGAAAAATAACTTTTTTTTTTCTTCTTTGGATATACTGCATGTGTAAGTTTTTTTTTTTTTTTTTTTTTTTTTTTTTCTCATGCATGACTTGCTTTGCTTCTCAGCTAAACCACACCAAGCATTGACATTATGTTGCTAATTTTAGAGCAAAGACTGTCAGGCTTACCTTCCTTTTCATGGTTGAACACCTGAACTCAGTAATGGGCCTGACAGCTGAGAGTACGTCTGACTTCAGTGTGTGTGTATCCCATAAAGCAGAAACAGGTGTTTTGACTTAGTCTGCCTCTTGGACTGAAGGTGGGCGGAGCTTCATTGGAGGATTTCTGATTTCACCACGCCACATGTACCAGTAGGAGGGGCGAGGGAGTAAGCTACGTTGTTGTGACAGTTTCAGAGAGGAGAGGAAAGTGTCAGTCAAGCGCTGAGCTCTGAAGCACTCCAGCGAGGCGGAAGAAGTGAAAACATCTGTGTGGGTGGACCGCGGCATGTAGATCCTGTAAGGTTAAAAAGAAATCTGATGGAAAGCAACAAATGAGAGAGCGAGAGAACGACGGGAGAAAATATCTGCAGGGGGTTGACGGGGTCTTTTGATCAATAGCAGTGACTCAGCGAACACTTGACTGTTCGGTGAGAAACAATTTCCTGACTGCATTGTGTTCTGAAGGGAGTGTCTGAACACCAGAGGGAGGATGTTTACTTCAAAAGGAGAGGGACTTGCAGGAAAATACTCTCCACATTTTGACACTCAGCTCCTCTCAAACGAAATCACCACGCTTATTAAATGTTTAATTCTTCACAAAAGGTATATTTGTTCCTGACTGCACCGACTCCAAAGCTTTCATGTGTCAGGGATTAAAGTCTCCCCACCTCCTTCTCAAAGACAAGCAAGTACTTAAGATGTTTTTTTTTTTTCCTTCTGCTTAACAAATGACTTCTGTTTCTTCAAACCTTCAAAATCATCCAGAACGGTCCATGACACGCAACCTTTTTACACATTTTAATTGCATTACGCAGTGCTACATGTTTGCATAACTGTCTCTAGAAATGAGAATGCGTCCATGATCCATCGCAGTTAAACGGCATGATAAGACAGGCACATAGCAGTCGTGAAAACAGCAGCTCGCTCAAAGAAAAAAAAAAAGAAAATGCACTGCACTGTAGATAACTTGAACGTGCTTAATGAGGCCACGATGCCGCTTCACACATGCTTGCTAAGACACACAGCGGAACACACGGGGTCTCCGGATGTCACTTTCATAAATCACATTCCTCCAGGTCGGGATTTAGGAGTTGCGCAGATTCTAAAATCCATTTTGATTTCCAAGGTGGCACGAGGTAATAAATCATTAAGTGCACTCCCTTATGCATCCTTTTAAAGAGCAACAAATGCCGCCTCGTAAATCTCCCATAACTTTTCCATCGTTTCACCCCCTTGGTTTCAGTATAAAACAAAGCCCCCGATTCACCCTGGGATTCTTCTGGGTTGTGTATAATGTCTGGTGAGCAGTTGTCTTGTAGGACAATTGAAAAGGAAGGGAAAAAAAAGGCCACATACCACAGAACAGCTTTTATTATGTGCTTTGATTCTCCTTCTCTGACTCATGTCTTATACCGTTGCATACGGCAAGCCTTTGAAGGTTTGAAAAGAGAGCTGCTGCGCTCTTTTAAGCACGCTCACACACAAAATATAAGACTTTGATGAGCAGAGGGAAAATGGCTGTTTTTCCACAGTCACTTGTATGTGATGAGGAAATGCTCCTGAATGTATTGCACTCTGCTGAGGACACAAGATAATCTTTTGGACAATGAATAAAATGAAAAAATAACTTTCCTTCGACGCAAACAATACATGTCTACAGCATTAGTCAGTGCAGCAATTCGAAACCGCTTGCAAATATCTTAGAGTTACAGGTAAACTGATGATACACAGATTCTTATGTAGCTCGGCAGATCTGACTGACTTGCATCTGCAATCTTAAAAAAAAAAAACAAACAAACAAAAAACACATACCTTTCTTCATAAACCCACCCAGAAATGCAATCTGAATTATGCAGACAGACAACAACTAACTGAACAAGCAACTGTTGCAAAGACTCCGGAATAGACAGCTGTTTAGGCACATGTAAACAAAGCAACATCTGTTCAATGGGGAAAGAAGATGTAACATCACTGGCGAGGTAGTTAGTGAACGATCACGTCTCAGGCGAGCACACAAATCACTCGAAACATCATCACCACCTGATCACGTTGTCCAGATCCCTCTTTTGTCACTTTGTGCATTAAAAAGCATCAGTGGCTTCACTGCATCACTTCTCTTCCATCCTCGGACCACTTTTGATACATCCCAACCCGAAGATCTGCCGTTTTTAAAATGCCATCACAAATTAGTAGTTGTCAAACTCGATTCCCTGGTTTTCCTGCTCTGAACACTTTAACTTTCTGCCTGGTAAATTCCACCTTCGAGTTGCCAGTACAAAGGGATAATCACTGTAAATAATTTCACCTGTCAGTGGTAACAGTGTTGTGGTTTAGCTTTGTGAAATTCACCAGTATAAGCTTCTGATATCATGTCAGAATGGTTCTGAATAAGTTCTGAAAAAGAAATGTTTTTCTTCACAAAACAGTCATTATTTTTCAACCGCACCGAGCTGCTGTCATGATTAAAACCCTCGCTGATCCCTACACTTTTACAGAGCAGCTAGAATGAATTTTGTTTTAGAAATGTAGATTTCCAAGATGCCCATGCTTTGCAGAGATGTGCAATTAGGTTAGTCACCGAAACACTGTCCTTACATTGAACTTGATATATTCAGAATAAACACCTGAGTTGGGGAGATTCAGTCCCTGCTTATGTGACAGTGTTTTCAAGTGAAATCAAGAGAAAAACAACAACTGTCACTGTGTTTGAGGTGTCTTTTTCCACAATAACAGTGCTCAGAGCCACTGAAAATACAACATTTTGAAAACAGCTCCAAAAGTGGAACTTTCTGAAAATGCTCCAACTTGAAACGTAAAAAACACAATAACAAATCATTTCCACGTGGGATATCGTGTGAACACTTTGTAATACCAGACTCATCAGTGCAGATACTCAGTCATGATCATTTAAGATTTTTGAAAGGTAAACCTGAAACTTTGCATGATCATGTTTTAATGTGTGGCCCAGTGAATTTGTAGGCTATTAGTCGGTCACTTCACGCTGCTCCCGTATTTTGGTAATCTCAGGAGTAGCTTGTGTCTGTGAATCGTTTGTCTGTGAATTGTTGCTGCCCACAATAAACTGCAATGAAAAACGGAAGAAGAATAAGAAGGAGAAGAAAAACAATACATAAAATTTTTATTGTGACCTATTCTCCCTGGTTCATAAATACGTCTGATCAGGTTTCAGTGTTTCTCAATAGACCCGTAAATAATTGTCTTTTTATCGTCTGTTTGTTGCCGTGTTCTTATCCATCTGCTGCCAATGCGAATGAAGTATTCAGTACATTTAGCACAGCTATCAGTCTTAATGTTCTTTCAAATATCAGATAAACGCAGCACGCTGGCACTGACTGGTTTCAGCCTCTTATAATAATGCTGCTGCATGATGCATATCAATTACGAATACTGCGAGGCCTTTGTGAGAGTGAATATTTAACACATATATAGCTGTGAATTAAGCAAATATGCTCCTGTGCATGTACACAGAGTTGTACGCTAATGAGTCAATCAGCGGCAATGTACTTTCACTTCAATGTGGAAACAGTGGCATTTGATTCCACCAGGAATATTCACACAAACACATGCTGAAAGCTTGTGTAAAAAGTAACACATATGCATTCCAAGTTTTTCACTTCACAGAGTTAATTGGGATATGAATAACACAGCCAGTTTTCAATGGTTCAATTAAAATGCCAAGTGCATAAAAAGGGGCCTCACAAATCCAACGTTTGTGTGCTCATTGCTTTCCAACAGTGTGCGTTATAAACATGCCTGAACTTACTAAACACGCAACGACGCAAACGTCCACAGCTGCTGACGGAAAGCGAAGTAGCAAGCTGTTTTTGGAATTAAAATTATACATTCACACAAATTCAATTACAAATACATGTCCTTTAACAAAGTAAGGTCGGGTAATCACTTGGGGTTGGCTCCAACATCCTGCGAACCTGAAATCGCTGAAGAAGGTTGATGAATCAAACTGACTGGGATTCGTCAACAATTACCAACACCTAATTGTTCTGAGGATATATTTACAGAAAAACAAAATTCTCCTGACACGGGCATCAAGGAATGATTGATTTAGTGGAGCTACTCAGCTCTCAAGTGGTAAGTTTACCTGGTGTGTTATTAATTGTACCAGTGAGCTTCATTGGCATCAATACTGGATTTCTTACACAGTGGAGCAAAAACCATCAACATATTAATCATCATAAAAAAACAAATCTATAAAAGCTGTGTAATTTTAGCAGCCTCATCCGTTTATCCATACGCGTTTGACAGTAAGTTTGACGACACACTCTTGCTCTTGACCTCATTCAACGTGACGACCTGTATGCCATCCAAGTATGCCACCTGTCTTCAGGGAAGACATTAAAGTGAATAAAGAATTGAGCTGTCGTGACAGTCAAATTTATGTCCAAGGAGTGTAAGGAATCTGCAAATTTTGACTTTGTTGCTTTTTTTTTTTTTTTTGACAAAGTCAGTATATTATCTAATGTAGTCTTATAGCACAACCATGAAAACAGCCACTGCAAACCTCACTTACTGTAGGACATAAGAAAGAGGAGTCTAAGACTGATTGCAAGATTTTATTTTTCTGAAACAATTTTTCTTTTATGTCCATTTACACAGAACTTGCAGAAATGCTGAAAACAATGTAGTTAATATGCTATGTTGGAGGTGCTGGTTGTTTTTGTAATAAAATAATACACATATATGGCAGATGAGTTAGTAAAGTCCTGATTTTGTTGTGTTTTATTAATAGTAGTTACAAGTAAAACTGATATTTATGAGATATCTTCTTTTCATTTTGTTCCCAAAGCATGTTACACCATTTCCCAGGACTTCAATAACCACTAATAAAATGGCATACTATATCACCATTCAAATTTAAGCTGGAAAGCTTAAATCGCATACATGACTTTGAAGCATGGTCGCTCAATAACAAATAATACAGCAGCCTTTTTCTGATGTCCTTTCTTTTATCGCAGTGCGAGCGTCACCTTGTTTTAAGTAGAACGTAAAGTCTTTGTCAAAATGGATCCATTTATAAATGTGCAACCGTGAGAAGGCGACACAGGGATTTTCTCTTTTCATCACCAGACAGTGACATAGTAAACTGCTGTGAGTTGCTTCACCAGCATTGCTAATGGGCTCTGCTAAAACGAATAAAAAGGACAAATAAATAAGTCTTCATTTGTTCCAGCCAAAGCTGCTCATATTTGTTATGTTTTCCTCTGTTGGTGATAAAACCGGTTAGTGAGACTGCCACCATAACTGATTACCCACTCGTCCCACTGTGGAGCACAGAACAGCCTGCAGTGACACGTCTCTGCTCCGACTTGTACATTTAAAATGCAGGATTGCTAAGAGCTTTATTGTAAAAATACACAAATAAATATAAAAAGCAAGGTGCAGAGAGCAGACAGAAAATGAGACGTACGGATGCACTTGAGCCGTTTAACTGAGCTCTCCTATGAACCTATTTCCTCACACGACGAGCCAGCCCAATTACAGTCTGTTAAAAATAGAGCTATGTACTACATTAAGTGCCATATAAACCTGTTATGTAAGTGTGTAGGAAGAATACCTTATATCTTCTAACAATACAGCTTTGGTACTATAATAGCTCTCCTACTGAGACCGTTCTGCATGATACAGCCAGTGGGGAGAGATGCATTTACAAAAATACTCCTCTCAGTAGTAAAATTCAATCAACACAGTCATGAAGAAAGGTTTGCTATGAATCGTGAGACGTGTTTTCATGACAACGTCCTCAAGTGAAAACGGAAAACCATTAATTTCATACTTTGCTGAGCTATTGCACCTTTGAAGAACAAAATATGAATGGGTCATTCTCGGGTGAGAGGAAGAATGTTTTCCAGGTTTGAAGAACTGCACCACTGAATACCTCAGATATTGTGTTGAAAATCATTTGGGAGGTCATAATGGCTTTTGGTCACCAGCATTTGTTCAGTTTTTCTGAGTCAGAGTAATTTGTGCCAAGAAGAAATTCCATCAAGCCATTGAAGAACAAGAACATATTCTTGCTGCAGTAGTTAGACATTGTGGGATTGTCTGTCTGACGTTCCAAGGCATCCTGGACTTGGCATTAATGACTGATTGTTGTTAAAACTTATTTTCTTCTGAGTATTTTTCATCAGCTGTTTTTTTTTTTCCCCCTCATTATTTGTGGGATCTTTCTATGACTATGCAATAATGGTTGAACCTTTTGTGTTTGAAGAGGAAAACTGTTTTGGCTGTGAAGTGAGAAATAACATGACGGCATCAGTGAAGTAACTGTGTGAAAAAAATCACTCTTAATTTTAACAGAATATTCTTAAAAAAGTTACTACTTTGTTATATTTTGAGTGGTAGTCACCCCCCCCCCCCCCCCCCCCCCCCCCCCCCCCCCCCCCCCACACACACACACACACACACACACCTCCACCCCGATCACCCCCTGCCACCCAGGCTGCAGAAAAGTTTTCAATAAGTTACAAACTGATGAATCTGTGAGGGTCATAAATACTTTCCATTTGATCTGGATAACATTTTGAATTATACACCAGGTTCCTGAAGTTGCTGGCGTGGTAGCAAAGACAGGAAGTACTTTAAACGTACTGACATTAGGGTTTTGCCGGTCTTTGCTTAAGTCAGCCTGTTCCTGCTGTCTGTCAGTGCAGCCTGCTCCTGTTTAGACTCACCAGGAGTGGTAGGGTTTTTTATTTATTTATTTATTTATTTATTTATTTATTTACACCTTTGCCAGATCTGCTGAGTGAACGTTCAGAATTGCTGCAGCATAATCAGCGCTGTGGCTGAAGGAAGTTGGTTTTTCAAGGCATCTTTCAACCCCGTCTGATCCCAGCAAGTGAAATCTAATGACATGGAGCGCGGCGAGTCTTCACAGTTGCTCCAAGTGATCCTGCACAGGAATTAAAGGGGGAAAGAGTGCCCGCAAACCTTAATTATTCACAGCGGGGAGTCTGTTGTGTGGCACAGAGGATGGAGGCACAAGAACTAATCAGTAGGTGACAGTCTCCAGTGGACCCGTGGGATTCAGCATCCTGGAGTACGGCTTTCTCCTTCAGGCCACTTCAATGGAAAATGTAACCTTCTGCTTAGGAGTTAATTAGTTTTCCTTTCTTTCCCTTTTTTTTTGTGGGTTGGGTATTCAGCAGAGAAACCTGACATTTACCTTACATTTGCAGCTGTTAATGAAATAAATTCACAAACAAGGTAGTTTACATCTCCTCTGCTGATGTAAAAACACTGAGATGATAAAAGCTCAGTCAGCCACTCCAGCACCATTGAAAAGCTTCCTTTTATACTCTGTCTCATACCAACTAGCAATTTTTCGTTGTATGCCAGACTTCCTGTTAGTTTTTTGCCATTTTAAAATAACATTGTTCATGAGGTTAACTCTTATCTGCATGTTTTTAATATATTATCTGCAGTACCTGAAACCCATTCCGATGATTTTCGTTTAAGTGTTTTATCCTCCAAGTCAATCTTCTTATCCTATCCTTTGCAAAAATTAAAACAATAAAAGAATAAATCTACACGAAACACGAATTCATAAACAGTGAGACCTCTGCTCAGAGTGCGTCTTTCACAAGTCTGTAAGTGTTTGCTCAAAACCTTATTAATGGCTGCGTGGTTTTCAATCAAACAACAACTCCTATGGCAGAAAGTAGATTGGGAGAAGAAAATATTCAGCTTCAGGGCAAGTTCAAGTATTTTGAAGCTGAAAAAAATATCCTGAAAATGTCAGCGTAAAAAAAAAAAAGTCAAACTTTAGCCTCTGTAGGTGAATACATTAAAAAAAAAAAAAAGGCAGAACTGAAATGGAAATCACTTAACTGATTACATACTGGACACAGACATAAATTCTCTTATACTTTTTCAATATGTGAATATAATGTTTTCATTGGGTCTGACAAAGATGATCCTACTTGTGCTAATAGCGCTTAAAGAGCACCTTCATGTGGTGCCACTATTTGTTTTTCTTCCGAATGGAGTTGAGGATAAAAAGTTTGAAACACCTACACAGTACATTCATGATGGAATGAAGACAAATTCTCCAGATTTAGATGAAACAACTCAGGTGATCAACAAGAGCTTGCTAACTTCTTTTCAAGTTGTTTAGATCTAACTTCTCTCATGCCACATTTGCTTTTTTGTTGGTGGGAAAACGCCGCGCTTCATAAGTCATGCCTAAAAAAAAAGTACCTCCATTAAGGCAATCTTCAAGGTTGCAGAGACGCTGTAAAGATGCAACAAAATGTTACAACTCAATGAGCTGTGACAACGGCAGTCAAACTGGAAGAAATATGCACCACGCAACTTCATAAAAGGAATCAAAATGAGACGGAAACACTTTGTGGAATCATGTTGAGGTAGCAAAGCTTTCTCATTCCATAAAAAGAAATGTACAGACAGTCCTATAAATCTAAGTACCAAGCTTTTGCCTGAAACAGATGCATCACCAGTATCCTGAAGGAAGCATCAGACTAAGAAAGTGCCCCCCCCCCCCCCACCCCCCCACCCCCCACCCTGAAGAACAATTATTGATGGTCTTGTAAATGGAAGTGTGAAGTATTTGCACATATCAGCATTGCTCAGATATTCACAGAGGGAAAGAAAGTTCTTGCTCTTGCCTGCACTGCTAATTTTAATTTGGGTCCCTATATTTTTGAAATTGCAGTTCTTTATGTGTTTGTATGGGAAAAAATTAAAAACACGTATTTTCAATTAAAACATAATTGCTGTATTTGCAAAGCTTTAGAGTTAAACTTCAAATTCACGAGATGTGAAGGTTAAACAGATGCAGAGTTGGATCATTTTAATTTGTTCATAAGCATTTGTTTGCTGAAAACCTTGAATATAAGTTTAATGAGTCTACTTCAGAAGTGACGCACTCAAGAAAGTAATAAGAGATGCTGTCATTGACATGTTTTATTTTCACTTAATTAGTAAAGATATGCATGCATGCACAAAACTTGCAAAAAAAAAAAAATTAAAATTGAAACTCTCTGAAGAACTTAAATCGAAGAAAGTAAAGTGAATAATGTCATTGACATGTATTATTTTTCACCAAGGTTGAAAGATCATTCCGTTAGAAATATTGATATTTCACACACGTCTCAAATGACTCAAATACCTGTGTTTAAGGAGCTCCCCTGTATTCCTGTGTAAATGCAGGCTATCGAGCCACTTGGGATGCAGGTCTGGCTGTCAGACCCCCACAGGGGATTCACAGCGGGAGCGCGACTTGAAGCACATGTGCAATACGGGTTACAGGTCTCGCTGTGATTCTTTTTTTGAAGACTGCACCTGGCCGTACCCACTACTGGATGTTCCATGGTCCTGACAGTGGTGCAGCGTCTCTATGTGTGGACAAAGTTGACAGCAAGGAACAACAACAGAACAAAGGCCGTTCTGTTTGTAAGGGAGAAACCCGGGATGCATAATTCAAAGGTGCTGGTGAAGAAAAGGATTTTACAGTTCCTGGGACAATTTTATAGTCCCCGTTTTCACTCGAATGATGGTAGGCAGCATTCAGTCCATTGATTCCTAATCAACTTCAATTGTTCTCTGAGTTTTCTTGTTAATTTCCTGATCTACACTGTGAACTGGAGAACAGACGCAAAGTCTGTGGTGTGGTCTCACTGTTCAGAGACTGAAATCATCCCTCTGGGTCAAAACGGGTCATAATGAAGTTATGGCGTTTTTGTTCATCATGTATGCATAGATAGTCATTTCACCACCAACCAGCCCATCATCGTTTTGACAAACATTTTATGAACAGTAGCTTAAAAAAGCTTAGAAAAGTGTTTTATTTTTCTTACTGTACAACATCACAGTGACTCGACACGTTGCTTCTGGTATACAGTGAAAATTTCAACATTAAACATGCTGAAGCTAGCGCATTAGCTGGCATTTGTACGAAAATGTTTTCAACAGCACCCACTAGTGGTCGTACGTCTGAAGTTAACAATAAGCCAACAATGTGTTAATGATGGGGTTTTCAGGGTCACCAGTTCATCCCGGAAATACACAGATCGACAACCTTACACACAGATGTTCAAATCTACCAGTGAGTGACGGTAAGCTGAGTAACTTGAAAAAAAAAAAAGCAGAATAATAGCACAAAACAAAGTGATGATTCAAAAATGTGAAGGGAAATTAAAGAACAGAAAAAATAAGACAAAACATAAAGAAAGAGTTCCACATGCAGTGCAGCACTAAATGAGTGTTTGTTGAACGACAACAGAAAACTGGAACTCATCTGGACTTGGCAGAGAGTTTATAAATCCTCTTAGAAAGCACCCCAGTTTGAGTCATCCTGTCGGTTTTGGGAGCTCCAGCTTGTTCCAAATATTCGGTGCATAAAATCTAAAAGCAGCATCTGCATGTTTGATGCTGACTCTGTCGACAGAAGGCAGATTTCGTCCAGATGATGTGAATGTCCTGGATGTTTCACATGTAGAAAATAAAAAATGCACTAACCATCCAGATATCATAATTAGTAGTTTAAAATAAGGTACCACCTAAGAATTGTAGTTAGTTTCCTCAGTCTTTATAGTAACAAGATGATTGTTTATTCAGATCCTGTTGCAAAATTAAAAACATGTTATATATCTTCAAACAAAGCCTATTATTCCAACAACAAAAACGCTGAAGCTAAAATCCTACTGTTGACCAAGTCTGGCTGAAGTATTCAGGAAAGTCATTGTTTTGTGAAAATAGATGGATTGCAAAGATCCGTGAAACGTTATGAGAATCTTAATGCCAAGCATCAGTAATCACCTAAAGAGACGTCAGCATCAGAGATCAATGATGACTCGATAATTGCTGCGAGGAGAGAAAATGACTCTTCATGCTGCTCTGACAGCTGACCATTTTGTTTCTGAGGGAATGAATCACTATATTTGCTTGCCTGCGATTTTATCTTTGAGAATGACTCACTGTCACATTTCTGAGAACTGTTGATGCAAACACACAATTCAGAGAAGAAAAACTAATCCAGTGAAAGTTTCTGCAGGAAAAAAGTTTAATTTAACAACTAACTTTTGCTTGACATGATTTCATGACGAGATTTACCTGTATTACTCCCTGCTCGCTGTGTGACCGCTGCACTGATGCTTGTGTCTTATCTTTCCTTGACCCTCTTAGTTTTGCTTTTTTCTGCCTGTCTTTCCCCATTTGCCCCTTGAATTCCTCAATCTGTTTGAGTCAACTGAGCAAGGCCTCAGGCAATGAAAAGAACAGCTCGACCAATCTTGTGAGAGGATTTCACTCACTTTCGGTTTCCTCCCGGATCTTACAGACTCCACATCATCTATTTCAAGTCGGCTGCCCTAACATTTATATCCCCCCCAAAAAAATACAAGCAAACTCTGCTTGGAGAAAACTAATATCTGAACTACCTGTAATAGTCCCGAGTGACTCAGGATACAAAAACCAGTACACGGAGATTGAACCACATCATAAAAAGGAGACTTTCAAAAACACTTTCCACTCCTGCCTTCACAGATGAATGCTGCTGAATGTAAGCTGACGGTATATTTTCTTTCCACCGATGATGCTTGATCTCAAATCAAATTCAATAAGAAATATCTTTTTCTAAAGAAAATCAACAAGATTTAGCAACGTAAAGGCAGTACCTGTGTTAAGTAATTGGGTTTTGCACCAAGTCCCAGGAAAGTATAACCTTGCATAGCAGATGGGCCTGCCTGATTCAGTTCCTAAATCCTGCAGATCCCATCTTGTAGCGCTCCATAGACCAATGATTTCACGCTGTTAAAATTTTGCCGGCCCAATCAGGGAAAAGAGGCGGGAGCTGCGGGAGGAGCGGAAGTGACGACAAGACGTGACGACAGCAGGAAGCGCCCAAAAGTTTGAAAACAATGGCGGCATGCGAAGCGATCTCCGTGGACACGGCAATATCTGCAGTTTTATAAGAAAGCGACTCAATTTCTTCTTTGAAAGAGGAGCACAGAACATTACTTCAAGTCTTTTTGTCAGGAAACGATGTCTGCAGCTTCTCAGCAGCAGCGCACGTAAGCTACGTCACACCATGGTTTGATGCAGATTGGTCTGTGGTGAGTGTGTCGCGTGTCAATCAGAACGGTCTTCCAATCGCCGGCTACTGATTGTTTTGAAGGTCCCGCCTCTGAAATCAAATCGGAAGAGCAGCTACCCAGATGGACTTGTGAAATATTTCCGTGGCGGACATATGAAACTGTCCATCTGGCGTGTCAGGTTAAGGAAAGTATGGACTAAGAGTCCTGTCACTTTGGAGGCCACCATTGTTGCTATTGTCAGTATTCTTGTACTTGTGCGAAGCGTTTCAGAAAAGCTGCATTTTCTCACGTTTCCACGGAGATGGACTCGGAACATGTTATGTAAAGTTCCACCTTTGGAGCCAAAGTTTTCTTTTTCCACTTGAAAACATCATGTAAATGGTGTCAAACATAGTTTCTGCTGCATGTGGCACCTGGTCACTCCCAAACCTGCTCCATTGTCAGTCAGCCTGAGACTCTAGAAACAGCTCATCCATACAAAATGCAGCAGCAGCTGTTTGTATTCCAGTCTCGGACTGAAGCACTGAGTGAGCTGACGGGCAAACACAGCTGTCAATAAAGTTAATGTGGTTCTTGTAGTCACAGTGTTTGGGGGGGGGGGGGGGCATGGTGTGTATTCCTTTGAAACCAATGATATGGCTCACTATGCTTTGCAGAAATATTCATGAAAATATATGTGTTTTAAAAAAATAAGTACCATTTAAATATCGGAGCATGGAACACATGTGGAATTTATAATGGTGTTCAATATGGAAATTGCTCAAGAGTTTGCAGCCCTAGTTAAACAAAGGGTCCTAAGAAGAAAAGTAAATGTGAAGTTGGAACTGAAAATTCAGCAAGTCTTTTCGCTTTATTCTCTGCACATAATTTTAAAACCAACTCATCCTATATAACAAGCAGAGATAATCTAAATCCTATTCGAATTATGCTTCTTTTTGAGTGAACAAATGAAACAAACACTGAATGTTGGCATCAGTACATATTTTAGGTGTTTCCTCATAACCTCCATTGATTAGCACCTTCAAAATTATAAACCGCCAGATGCTCTGTGTTGTAGTAAGTGACAGCGACAAGGAGAATACTCTTTTCTAAAACAGATTGTTTTTATATTAGCTGGTATCCTGGAGTAACCTCATATTCACGTATTGTACAGCGTTGGATTAGTGGCACATCAAATATCAGCTGATAATCAGATTTCACTCAAGAAGTCACATCAGTGAATTCTTCATGGAGGAAGGTTCAGTCTTTATCAAGTACTCAATTTCCCAATCAGTATCGGACTAGATGGGAACAGTCCTCATTTAAGCTTGAAGTCTCAGTCCCGAGGCTCATTTATAGACTCATTCCTTTAATGTCTTATACTCTCTCCAATTTGCTCTGTCAATGACATACATCAGCATAACACACAACTTCTCCAACAGCTGCAGTTCAACTGTCAGTCCAGCCTTTTTATGCTTTCCCCTCACACAGTCAGACAGCGGCCTTCCTTAATTCCCCAGTTGGAAGTCTCCACATGGTCTCAGCCTGAGCTTTGACAAGATGAGATCACATCAGGATACACTGATGACTGTGATAATGAAACACTACATCCCATGAGAGGTTGACTAGTTCTCAATCATGTCCATTACTGCCTTTTCCTGCTGATTTTCTAAACTCCCTCCCTCAATCTCCCCGAGCAAAATGTGATAAGATTATCTATTCCCATGGCAGCGCATAGAAAATATTGGCAAATTAAACAAAATATATCTGGAGGCCACCTGACCTAAGAGGCACTGAGTTGTCTGAGCAAGCAGTGTTGGATTTAGAAAGATGTACTGTATTGGAGGTGCAGTTGTTGAGGCAAAGAAAAACAAAATCAACCAGAACTCACAATGACGAGCAAAAACGATTCAATTGTGCATGCTGAGGCTTCTACAGTGTTAATGAAGCTCTTTCAGGCCCACTTCTTTTACTGGCCTCCATACTTGCAGGCTGCTGCTGTATTCATAAAATACCAAATGCTGCGCTCCTTCTTTGGCAGCCTTGTGAACTCTCATATGATTGGCTCAGGAACCAGGAAGTAATGACGGGCGACACAGCCCACTGAGGTTGTTCCGCTCTGTCCCACTCAGTTTGAAAGGAGAAAAACTTCACGTTGAGACCACTGTTGTTGGAGAAGGCAGATTGTTCAAAGGGAATGTTTCTTTCATGCCAGGTGACAAATGGAAACAATTTCCAATACATTTGATGCATATGCAAGAGTGACTCTGTTTAAATAGGAATTCACAGCCTGGGTTTTACTGTGTACTTGAGAGTATTAAAGTAGGATCCACTCACTTAACAAGGTTAAGATACATGGACTGATGACCTGAACACACATAGGTATCTTTATCACCAGCATGGGTAATTCTTGTAAGATCAAGTGTGAGATAAAACAATTAAGAGAGAGAAAAAAAAAAGGATGGGGTTTGTGGCTCAGTATGCAGCCAGTGTTCCTTTCTACTCCAAAGTAAGCAATACGGGGGATTTTAAAAGCTACCTACCAAGTTCAGATGATGTTAGTACCTGATCTAAAAGCTCCTGTTTCGAGGCAGAGGAAGAAGGAACAGAAAGAAGTGCATCACAGAGAACAGCTGCCTGCCGCACTCGACAGGGGGCAAACTTTGAATGTGAAACATCTTCGTCATGTAAATTTACACATGGTATTTCAAGTTTTCAGAAAAAAATCTCACTGCAAACAGCAGTGTTTTTTTTAAAATCACTTTAAAAAGTAAATATTTACTTTTGTCAAGCAATATGCTATTAAAATGTAACATCTAACACAAGGCTTTTATTTCAATAGCTTTAAAATACATCTCCTAATGAAGTCTAATGTGTTGAAAGTAAGGAATTTTATTCTCTCCACTTTTTTTTTCTCCAAAGTCGTTCTTTATCAGGGAATACATGTGCAGCATGTCCAATCAGATGAACATCAAAAGCATCCAGGCAAACGTTGAATATGCTGCACTTATATAGCCGTTACCATATCCAACGGACATAATATTGGATGGTTACTGGATCTCAATAAAGCCTCCGGATATACTTAAGAAGTGGGTTCCATGAAGAGCACTTCTCTCTCACTCGCTTTTCTCCACAGATGCGTTTGGAGTTTGTTTGTATCTCACAACCAATTACAACACAGATTGCTGGACAAGTCTGATAAAACTCCTTTTCTGAAAAAGGGAAAATCATCTCTCCCCTCAGGCACATTGGTCTGATTTCCCCTAACTTATTGAACTTGGCCATGGGAACTTTAAACCATGTTTAATGTTCCACTAAAGATGCGCTGCGGCTCTACTGAACGGAGGTGCTTTTTTTTTTTTCTTCTTCCAGGAGCAGCAGATGAGTCCGTCCTAAATAAAAGTCAGTATTAGATTGATATGACCTGCAACAGCCATGCAAGTAGATCCTTAATTAAAGATGATAACTTGTTATGTCTGGTATGCTTGTGTGTGTGTGTGTGTGTGTGTGTGTGTGTGTGTGTGTGTGTGTGTGTGTGTGTGTGTGTGTGTGTGTGTGTGTGTGTGTGTGTGTGTGTGTGTGTGTGTGTGTGTGGGTAGCAAGGTTGAACACTGTGGTCTTATAATTGCAGCATGCAATTAACTGTGAGAAGAGCAGTCAGTCCCCTGTGTCAGTCAAAGCTCTGTTTCTATTAGACGAGGGGTTTAGGCAAAACTCCAACAGGGATTAGGCACAAGATGAAGAGCAGTGAAGGAACCTTAGTCTTCTCAGCTAAATATAGCGAGCCATTGGATCAGGCCTTTACGTTCAGCCATTTCTGACACGTGGCCCAGATTTTACAGAGTTTCATAGTCTGATTGGATTTTGATTGTAAGTTTTCTAATGTTGTGAAATACTGATTGGTCCACAGGTTTATAGGGTCGTTTTAAATTAAAAATTAAAACTGTGGAAAATAGTATATTCTGTATTATGAAAATACAGAGTGACATTTCAGACTGCAGCTTGTGATTATTGTGATACAATTTAACTTTATTTCAGAAATTTATAACCATTTTTTTAAGTAAAAACAAAGACAAACACCATAAGTACAAGAAAATTGTGTCAAATTCAAAACGTCTGCCTGTTAAGTATTAGTGAACTTTAACAAAATGTTGCATACAGCAATGACACATTTTTCTCTTGAAACACTGCGTTTACAGACCCTCATTGTGGCAATATACAGCGTTTAAAAAGTATGCACAATAAAGCCTGGTAAAATAATGCAATCGCCTCTGCTATCAGGGTTTCATATAATCGGAACCAAGATATTTCACTTATTTCATGTCAGATTCTTTCAGAGTGGATACCGTCGAGTATGAGTCCTTTTTGCACTGCAGATCAGAAGCAGCGAGTGAACATAATTTGACATTTAGTTGCTATGGCTGATAAAATTATAGTAATAGGATGACATGCACTTGTGGAGACATGGATCAAACTGTCAATTCACAAAAAAAAAAAAAAAAACCTTCAGATTACATTTTCTCCCAAAACTTAATGTTAATCTCTCCATCAATCCATCACAATTCAGTCAAGGGGGGAGAGTGAAGCACAGGACCCTGGAGGACACGACTGTATTTTAGATCTGTATGGTCAGATGTACTTTTTTTTGTGTCAAACAATATTTCAAGTATTTATATTTATTAAGGCATAATCTATGCTGTTATACATGAATATGGATATTTGATATGTCTTCAAATATAGGCAATGTTGCAAGAACTGTAAGAACTCTTGGAATACAAGAGGCATGATTCACCCAGTAGATAAAAGACAAATATGGTCTAATCTGAAAAGAGGATCTCAAATACTCCAGTCTAATTTTACGATCAAATTCATAGTTGTGTCAGGAATGCTTCATTGCTTCCCAGTAACCTTGATAAATATATACGGTCCAAATATGGACTGTTTTCTCAGACAGTGCTGAATAGAATTAGAGATGTGACATAATTTCTTATGTGACAAGTAGAAAAAAAACCCAGAAAGACCAGCAGAACCGGATGAATTTTATCATTGTTGTTTATCTTGAGCTTGTTTATCATTGTGTACAGCAGGCATAACACAGAAACACTGGTTATATCAGTCGACACTCATAAGGCCTTTAACCAGATGGAATGGCTGCTTTTTATGAGACACATTCGACTGAATCCAGATTTTGTGCGCTCATCCTACTGCAAGTGTAATTACCAATCAGGACGTCTCCTCTGAAATCCCACTGCTACGCGGAATTGAGACCTGAGCTTAAACTTATTTTAAGGCCGATGGCGTACCTTCACTCGAAATGTGGATGAGAGATCTCAGCAAGACCCCGTTCTTGGAGAAACTTCAATATGCAGGAAGAGAGAAAGCTTTTGATAAAAAATATGGGAGGCAGTGTTGAAACACTTGAACAACGGCCGTAGGAAGTTCCTGTCTGATGTTGCTTTAATTCAATTATTCTTGGAAACACATTTTTTTACTTATTGTACTTGCTATTTATTTTATGTTGCCATATGAGTCTTATCTATCTCACAATCTTCTTTGTGTATTTACAGTACTACATCCATTCTGTATAGAAATCTGTCAAACCTATATTCTCAAGATTGCTTCATACTTGTTTTTGACTTCATTTTTTTTCTCATTTTGGTTGGTTTATTTGGTTTGTTGCTTTAGTTATTGTGGGTTTTTTTTATATTCTAAAAAAAAGATGAAGGTTGCTTTGTGAAAAACATTACCTTCAATGCTGCACAAACAACATTAAAATATATCATTTGATGAGGGTGAAAGGTATTTCAGCTAAATATTGAAATATGTTGCATTTCTACCAGACAGAATGTGCTCCTTCAAAAATGAGATGTCCTGTTCAAGGCACATTAAAGACTGAAATTGCTTTATGATCAGTGCCTTCACTGTTTGAATCTTCACTTCTCTTGGACAGCATGAGCACAGTATGAAATGTTTGGAGAAGTAGGGAGAACCACAGAACACTCACAACAGATGGCATGCCAGCATCCAACTACTCTCCATCAGAAAAAAAAAAAAAAAAAAAAAAAATATCATGATCCCACGAGGTCAACACGTTCAAAAAGCCCATTATGGTATGGATCGCTATAGAGAACAGCTCGAGCGAACTCAACAGGTGTTCTTCTGCCCTTCTGGCTATCTTCATACAATCTGTGAATAAAGATGAGCGCGCGGCACAAGAGAGACAGACGGGGAAGATCTCTGATTGATGAGGGATGAGGAAGATTCGCGTCTGACAGTCATACAAATGGTCTTAAAGACAAAACAGGGAGAGAGTTTGGAAGAGAGTTCGGCTGCGCTATAAACAAGAACGTGTCAGATTTATGCTCAACCAAACACGAGGACTGAGAACTGCTGTGAGACGTTTGCAGACAAACAAGTGGCCCAAACAGATGGGACATGAAGACATTAACATTCACAGCCTTTTAAGACAGCTTTGATCTTCTCAGTTGTTTGTGTTTGTCTATTTTTTTGGCACAGTGTTGATGCAGAGTTAGACTGAAATCAAATAGCTGATAATAATATTGCACCTCGTTGCAACTGGAGCAATTAATTCAGGGGCCACTCACAGCTTCAAGTGATCTAAATTGGGTCAGCCCAGAAAATTGATTGTGTAATAAGCAATAATCACAGACAAGTCTAAAATGAGCCCTCAGATGTGGCACAAAAAAAAAAAAAAAAAAAATACAAGCATCCACTAAATGTTCACATCTTTTCAAATTCTCTTATGAACTTGGAAGAGTTGAAATCCCACCTGTCACAGTGAAAACAATGTCCAATTATTGGAAATGGCAAAAAAATAGAAAGCAATGCAGTTAGCATGTAGGAGCACTACTTGTTTGTTTTTGTAATGAAACTCACACGTGGTTTATGTTCTGGGTCAGCTCATGACATTATTTCATAAAGGAATATTTTTAAAACGATATATATTTACTTTTAGCACTTGTCTCAGGCCATCTACATGACAATGAAAACAAGTGAAAACTGTCATTTCAACATGTTATGCCGTGTGTCAATGATTTTTGTTTTTTAAACGTGGTGGAAAGAGTAAATTTTGTAAATAAAATCCTTTGTGTAATTGTAGCCTCAGCTTATGTGATCCCTTTGTATTGAACATAGATTAAAAATAAACACCCATGCCATTGAAATAGACAAAGAATCAAAGGTATAATGGACGATGTTTTAGCCAATGAATGGCGTGATGCGAGCGTCAACTGTTGGTCCTCCGACATGTCAATCACACTGAAGAAATGCTTGTGTCACGCCGTCAAGCGCTCGTAGGAGCAGCAGAGCAGGTAGGATGGTCTGGTGAATGCATGTTTTCAAAACGCGAGTAACAGACGTTTGGCTTCGACTTTTTCGAGAAAATCGTCCATTATACCTTTAAGTACATGTGGCTCTTAAAATGAAAGGCAATTCAGTTCTGTAATTTTTCTCCAATTGTTCTCTTCAAATAATATGATGATGACATCAACTTACTTTTTGTTTTTATAGTTTCCCAATTTAAAGGAATATAAATCCTTCAGTGTATCTATTTAGTTTGCTTTCTGTTCTTTTGGTTCTAGTTATGTTTTGCATCTTTTACTATATTCCTTTTTCTTTTTTCTTTTTTAGTACGGGCAGTAATTTAGTATCAGAATTATAGTATCGTCAGAATTATGACTTGTTTAGAGTGAGTCTAGAGACAATTGTGCAATAAAAAAAAAGTGCAATAAAAATGAAATTTGAATTGAACTGAATTGAAGAGAGCCTGCATGGTGGATCACTGATCAGCACTCCTGTTTCATAGTGAGAATGCTGTGGGTCTAAATCTGTCCTTTCTGTGAGGAGTCCGCATGTTCTCCATGTGCATGGATTTGCTTTTTTCCAGGTGCTCTGGTTTCTTCCCAAAGTCCTAAAAACGAGGAGAAGTGACGACCCTGATTAGCCAGTCGGTGAGACTATGACTGCGTGTGTTTGTCTGTCTCTCTGTGACGGACTGCCAACCTGTCTGGGGTGTTGCACCACGCCTCAACTGGGATTCGCTCCAGCTCCCTGCAATCCTGATAAAGCAGTACAGAAGATGAATGGATGGATGAAGTGAAACTATCTAAGATTTATTGAAAAAGTAAGCAGAACCCTTCGGAGCCATTCATCACATTTGTTGTGTACCGATTACTTGAAATGCATTTGGACACATTCTTACACACTTGAGCAGTGAGTTGTAAATTGTTCACAACTGGTTGCAAAAACAGTTTCATTTTATACTTGTTGCTTAGTGCAACACAAGGGATTTTATTTCAAGAATCTGTGATGCAAACGGTATTGCTGTTTGTTTTTATTTCATCTGGCGTAATATTCAATTTCATATTAGTTGACAGTGAATTGAAGCAATGTGTAGTGTTTGTTTTTTATATATATATTTTTTACTAAAGGTGAGCTATGGTCATACTCATTACTTGTGCTCTTGTGGAAGCAGAAAGATGTTAATTTACTAATTAGCAAAGCCATGGCCTTGATTCTATTATTTTTCAAAAGCTCATTCTCAAGCCGATGTTAATATAAGTGCATACAGAAATTGCTCCTCCGGTTTTAATATTTATCCATTTGCTTCCATCGGCAGTGAAATCTTGATTTAATAATAACTATAATTATCTTCTTCAAATGGCAATCCTTGATCAGGTGAGTCACGTGTGCGCTCACTCGTGCACGGACATCTAAACAATACGCAGGAGCTGAGGAAACATCTAGAAGCCCAGCGTCTGAACGCGCACGGCTCCAGCAGTATTGATGAAAACCGACTGGAATTATAATGGAGACTTGGCACTTTAATTTACTGTCCATTATTTTATTTCAAATTGAACGCACTGAGGCAGAAACTCCGGGGAGCAAAGCAAGTGTAATTGTTCATATACACTGTACGATCTCATATATAAAAGGAGGCATTGATTTTCTCTCTCTCTCTCTGCTCTGCAGATGTATGTGAGGGATTCAAAATTAAGTGACAACAGCAGGTTCCATGAATACTCTCATCTGCTCATTTGGACACACGAGATTTGTATGCATGGCTGTCAGATGAGTGATATCATCGAAAAAGGACATGCAGCATAAAAAATAAATAAATAAATAAATACATTAAGGAAGACACATTTTATCGTTCTTGAAAATAAAGGTAAGTAAAATTCAGTTTTAAAAACCAGTCTTTTGTTTAAATTCTTGTCTTGTATCTGTTGTTTTTCACCCTCACTTTTCTTGCCAGTTGGTTGAAAAGCACTTTGAATTTTGCAAAGCTGCATAAAAACAAGTGTAACTGACTGATTACATTTTAGATTTATTTTAGAAACAGAATATTCACATTGCCTGAGGATGTTGCAGCACACGTAGCCGCTATCACAAAGACGCTGCAGAGAAAAATAAAAGATATTCATAGACTGCTTGCCAGGGTTTACACATGGGAAACATATTTTAACTATCACATCATTTCACATTTTACCTTTTCCTGTTTGTGGACACATGCAGTCCGACAGGATACCTGCAGGCCACCTGCACATTTTCTAATGATATTCAGGGATTCTTGGGAATTCCATTAAGCGCTGAAAAGTTGTTCGTTCAGCATGACCAATCTCGCAAATCAGTAAGATCTAAAGTTGGATTCCAGGTGCCTTTCTTTGTGGAATGTGCATGTTTTAACTGCACGTGCATTTTTTTTTGTTTGTTTTTGTTTAATCCCTACAATCCAAAGACATGTTTGTTCCAATGCATTGTTATAGATTCTGAATTTCTGTGAGTGTAAATGTGACTTATTGTCCCTCTGTGATAAATGGAAACCGGTGCAGAGGGTACCCCTGCTTTTTATTCCATGTCAGCTGGGATTAGTTCCAGCTTCCCTCGATCCTTAGTTGAATAAAGCAGATATAAAAGATGAATGGGTGACGGTCTATCTTGGATTATGCTTGGGTGCTCTGCCTCACGCTTTTTGAAATCTGCAGCCTTTGCAGATGATTTTCCTCATAATGGAATATTTTATTTCACATCATTTGGGGATCTTTTTCGATCTCCTGGCAGGCTCATGCACATCCGCAACCTTTCTTCTGAAGGCAGTGGAGAGCTCTTTACAAATATGCATGAGATACCGCAAAGTCAAGTAGAAAAAAGAGGAAGAGACCATGAATGGTAGAAGTAAAAAAAAAAAGGGGAAAAAACTAAAGCAACTTTTCCTAATCTAGAGCCTTTTCTTAATTGATTCTTAAGTGCAAATGCATTTCTCACCATTGTAATGTATCTGTCCAGGTTGCAATCAGCCTTTTACACTTTACAAGCCCAAATTTGCTCAACAATTTTACGTGAAATCTACCGATTTTCATGGCTGCTCGTTTACACAACTTTTCCCCTCCCCCTTGGCCCTACCCCTCCGTTTTGCGAGTTCACGTGGAGGGGAAGGGTGTCCCTATTGTCATTATGACGGAGGGGTAGGGGGAAGTGGTAGGGCTATTTACCCCTCCAAACGGAGATTCTCCCGAGGCACACTCCAAACGGAGGGGTATGACAGATTTCCCAGAAAGCCTTGCAAGATCGGCAAGATGGCGGCGTCCGCAACGAAAGAGGTTCATAAATGTAAGTATTTTCTCAATGAGTAAAGTTTTAAAATGTAAGAAAAACATTCTTCTTCGGCAAACAATTGTCGCATCTGCCTGCGTCATCGGCAGCGGCGACTACTGATGACGTACGTGATTGTTGAAGGGGTGTCCCAATTCGGAGGGGTTTACTTTCGGCCCTACACCTTAGCACTCCGTTTCAAAGGGGTAGGGCTAAGGGGGAGGGATAGAAAGAGAAATGGGATTGGGTCTTACTCTCCTGAAATCAACTTTCAGACTTTTGAGCGCTCCGCACTTTCTTTCATACAGGAACTGAGAACGATGAATCAAGAAGAGTTTTAAAGACTTTGCATATTTACAACATAGCGTTCTCTGTGTAAATGTGTGGGTGGCTGCACTACAAAAAAATGCAGCACCTTCCAAACTACAGTACTTTTATTAAATCTCAAAACTTCCTCATGGCATTTTAAGTTGATCTTTGTCATTCAAATGGGTCAATACTTGGGTAAAGTGTGAGTTAAAACAAATAGATGCTGTTTTTTTTCTTTCTTTGTTAGTTGTACGGCTAACATTCTGTAAGGTGCCATTCCAGAACTGGATCTCTGAATAAAATAGGACTTTTTCCATCCCACGTAAGGGCTCCACATTGCACATAGATAAGAATGTAGGAATATAAAAGAACAATGAATACTAAACTATGCTGAATATTTCTGAAATGTAGACAGTTTGCAATCAAAAACACATACACATCATAGTAATAATAATAAAGCCCTGACAAATTGTTGACTTTTCAATAGCTGTGTACCTCTAAAATGAAGAATATAACATTCTTTAAAAAAGATCCACAGTTCAAATCAAGTTCCAATCATAAAAACAATTTATTTGGTTTCTGAGTTTCTACCTGTACACAAAACTGCATCCATAAATGCTGTGATAGCATGTTGCGCCATGCTTGTGTGTATTCCTTGGAATAAATCAGTAGTTCTTGGAGGCTGCCATACAAAGCTGCACATATTGTAAAAATCAATTCTCTGGTGGTGGGGTTCCGCATTTACTGAGATATTTACAGATGAAGGTGTGTGTATGTGTGTGTGGGGGAGGGGGGGGGGGGGGGGGGGGGGGGGGGCGACAGAATACCTGGTCTGAAAGTGGAATGAAGATGAATGGAGCTGTCTGGCATTTGGGAGCTGCTGGAGAAGAATTTAGAAATGTGTGTGTGTAACCCAGACTTCTCCGCCTTGTGGACTCCAAATGAGCCGTTTGAGCACACGCCTAAAAAAAAAAAAAATAAAATAAATAAATAAATAAATACTGCACCCGGCACTGAACTGCTGTCTGCTGTAGGCAACTGAAAATGGAGCAAATATACGCAAGTACATCGATTCATTTGACATGTGTCTGGAGGTCAAGAGAACATTAAACCCTCTCTGTGAGAAAACGGTCTGTTTGATCCCCGCTAATAGCCTTAGCACCATGCAGCACAGGGATATGCAATATGTTGATGCTTTTGCCTGCAGGCTTTCCCTAAGTGCAAACATTTTTACTTGGATGGTAAACTCATAAGCAATCTTGCAAACCTTTTGCCTTTTAAAACCCATTGTGAAATGATCTGTATAAGAATTATTAGAGGGATAATTAAAGCTGAACCAAGCAAAAACCTAGAGGAGGGTTTAGAGTTGTCATGGTTCTCAACATTTCTGCACTAATGACAGATTTTTTTTGGCTCGTAGATTGAGTTTTAAAAATCTCTATTCTATAAATCTATATTAAAAGTAAGTATTTCAGTGTATTCCCATGGCTATTAGTGCAAGTCCATCTTCAGCTTGAGAGAGAGAGAGAGAGACAGACAGACAGACAGACAGACAGAGAGAGAGAGATACAGAGATACTGCTGGAGGTGACAGTTCAATCAAATTGCGGGTAATAGTTCATTTTATCAGTGTTTGGCGTTCCCAGGGCAGTATCATGACCAAACACCTGCAGCCCAGAGAAAATGCGAGCCCAGTGAGAGGGCATGCATCTTCAAACAGGTGCCAGGATTTGAGTCAAAGATTTCAATCGCCGCCAGAATTATCCCAGCCTGCAGGCAAGGCTCTGAGGAGCTGTTTCTATCTACGGACGGACCTCAGATCTCTACAACACAGGCTACTTTGCTTCTTTGAGTCGGGCAGATTTACTGTCAGCGAAGTGTCTGACTTCATTCAAAGGATATTTTTGTCAAACGTGTGAAATTAGGGATTTAGTGTATAGTCCCAGATAAGACTGGACAGTTCATTTAAAGAGATGCCTACAAATAGCCTTGGATGTTGTTTTTTTTTTCTTCTTCTTCTTCTTTTGTCATCAGAATATTGAGAGAGTGCAGGGGTGTAAAGAGGACTAAAATAATATGTTCAGGTGCAACAATTGTAGTAAATTCTATTGATTGCCGCATTAAAATGTCATTAAATACTAGTAAATGAAACATTAGATACATTAATATACAGAAATATATATGCATTAAATTAATGTACTTACATTACTTTACTTTGATGTACTTTTGTATGAGAGTAAATTAAGTTAAAATACAAATACAAGTAAATATACACAAAGTTATTTTCAAAATCTCAAAATAAATATTAAAGTAACCTTTAAATTGTACTATTTTTTTTTACAATCATATGTATTAAACTAAATACACCCAATAAACAGAAAAACTTGTGCACACATGCATAAACGGCGGGTGGATGCATGGGTTTAACTGTGCTTGATTTGTTTGTTTAACCTCTAAATCAATTTGTGCTGCATTTTACCACACACACAATGGCATATAAATATAGTTTGATATGACAATAGATCCATAATGGAACTCATTATTGAAATAATGCTATCCACACACACACACACACACACACACACACACACACACACACACACACACTAATCATAATCATTAGACACATAACCTTCATGAAGAATCACAGGAATGCCTTGATGATGAAAAAATTAATAAACACAAACAAAAAGTAAAACAGGTGGGAAAATCGCAGGAGCTCACACTCCCTCCACTTCCCCTCTATGAACACGCCTGGTTGTCAGTATTCACAGCTCGTAGCTGCAGTCACACTGCAGTGTATCGACACAGCAGCTGTGAAAATTGTGACAGCAGTCCGTGAAACCCTCTAACTGTGTGACTTAAGACCACAGATCTTAAGCAGTGATCAAAGGTGTTGCCAGGATTGGTCATCTTTTGTTTGAGGATGTCAACATTATCAAGCAAACTGTTTCTTACTTTTGTGTTCAAGACAAAAACCTCATGACTCATTGGCAGTCCTGTCCTTTTATGGACACCGGATGAAGCACTGAAGCTTAGTTTTGTTTTGATTTGAGGAAAAGAATCAGGATAATTAGCTGCTAAATGTCCGCGCTGTCCTACAACCAGTTGCTTTGCTGTTGTGGTTTCCTTGATTATACTTTTGTTCAAAGATAAAGTCTCAGTCATCTGCTGGTGAAGAACACAGAAACGTTGTTTCTACACAAAACCCCCACAACTATCCCAAAAACATCCTGAAATACGTGTTTGGACTTGGATTATGTACAACATCTTACGTCTTGTAAGAACCAGTAGAATCTCCTTTGGTTTTCATTTCCCACAGTGTAGTCTGCAAAATTGAAAAATGTTTTTTTTTTTTTTTTTTTTTTTTGACAATGCTGACAGTGCTCCCACAAAAACAGTTCAGTTTCACATTTGACACACTTTTATATCTTCATTGAGTGTGTGTGTATATATATATATATATATATATATATATATGTATATATATTTATTTATTTATTTATATACACACATATATATATATATATATATATATATATATATATATATATATATATATATAAACAACTGCATTCAATCAAGTTTTACTTATATTCAAATGTAGATTTTTTTTTCTTTTTTTTCCCTGTTGAGGAATTCGGAGGCTTTATAATGAGTGAGACAAGAACTCATTTGGGTGAAGTAATGGAATCCAGTTCCACCTGCCTAAGCATCACTATTATTTCCTACTTCATTACTGGGGAAGTCAAATGGCCCATTTGTTTATTATTTCTGGTTGAATGGTTAATGCACAGTTTTGAGAGGAAATTGATTTATGTTTCATAAAGCTATTCAAATAAGTTTTTTTGGTAACACTTTACTTGAAGCCCCTCTTTATAACACATTATAAGTAGTTATAAACACTAATACATGATCACAATGCTTTATAACTCACTATACAGCAGTATACAGCATAGGATTAAGGTTAGGGTTAGGGTTAGGGTTAGGGTTAGGGTTTGGTCCTGGCATTGTGATCATCTATGAATGTTTATAACTACAGCTACACATGTTATAATGGCATTATAATGCTTTATGAATGTACTTATAATGTGTTATGCAGGGGGGCTTCAAGTAAAGTGTTACCGTTTTTTTTTTATTATTTGATGACTTATTGTAATTTATAAACTCCAGATGCACCGATTCAGATACCAGTATCAGGTCGATACTGCACATCGTACTTGTTGCGTTGTCCCTCAGCAGTGTCAGGTAGACAAAAGAGGATGAGCGATGTCTGCAGAGTGGAAGTATGGCAGGCTCTATTCATGTTCTCCCAAAATATCAAGAGGCGGGTCAAAAGTCCATACAACACCAGAAACTTAATCACCAGTGACATTTGGACCAGCAGAGCCCGATATTATTCATTAGTTTAACTGCTCAGTGGATCCAGGAGGATTTTGGGTTTGGTCCCAGATAGACATAAAAAAGGAAATTAAAGAAGTTTTTTTTTTCTGCTTCTGCAGTAATGGGCCTACAGATCCAACAATTCTATATCATAAAAATGTAATACAAGAATGCTTTGACCAGAATCTGTCTTGTCTTGAAATACATCTTTTAGAAATGGACACGTCCATTAGGGATGACACCAGATTTTACGCCGAGCCGTCCTACATGCTACATGTTACATGCTTAAGAGTTTCAGGGCTCACACACCAGCAATGCTTCATGCTGTGCGTGATTAAAGCATGACTGATACACTCATTAACAGCGAGTTGGAGCATGTGGTGTCACACAGCAAGCTCAGTCCCTCGGTCTACAGTTCGCAGAACAGAACACTGGAGCTTTCCAGGCTGTGAGGGGCGTCGACTCAGAGGCTCAGCGGAGGTGGTTCGCTGCAACGCATCGTGTATTGTTTGCACAATATAAATTAAACTAAATAGCATTTCATAAGGAGTCGGCATTAATAACTAGCTAAAGGTCATTACTTGTACTACCCTTGGAAAGACGCAGTATCACTGCATTCCTACATTAAGGAGATTTTTTTTGCTCGACTCTTCAGTATGGCCGCTTGGTGTTCTCACATGAACCCAGGTTTGTTCAGGGTCTAATTTTAGGAAATTGTCTGCAAGCTGTAACATTACTCAAGCTAAAACTTTCACTTCACCTTGCATCACTTGGGTTTCCACCAGGTCAAACTTTGCCCTAGTTTGAAAGAACAGGTGAAAAATATATATTAAAAAAATAAATAAATAAAAAAGCTGTGGCCTGAAGACTTAAGACGTTGTGCCTGGGAGAGAATAAGAAAACTGCTGGATAATATTCCAAAATCTAAATGCAAATTGGAAAAAAAAAATCCCCCTCGCAATTGTACATTAGCGGTGTTGGTTAGTTTCCTTGCGTGTGTACTCCCCCGTGTGCTAATTCAGGAGGGAGAGGTCCGTGATATGCAAGCCTCCGAGGGCTGGCTGAAGCATCCTGATAAGGACCGCTGGATGCGGTGCAGATGTGTTGTGAACTGGGGCGCTGTGTGAGGGGTATTGTGCAGTCACTGGTTTTGCATTGGCATTCTCCGCCACTTCACCTGTCAATGTGTTATCTGAAGGGACCCAGGAAGCTCCTCAGGGGTGGGCCTTGGTATTGTCAGACACACAGGGAAGAGAAACTACTTTGACTTGAATTCAGCTTCGTAGATTTGGTTGACTCCCCAAAATTTTGGTTTTCTAAAACCACCATGTGCATTTGTCTGATTTGGCAGCAGCAGCAGTGTGCAGGTCAGCCCACGTAAGCATTGACAACAATTTTTCATAAAAGAATCCAGCTAATTCAATGAAATTACTCACAGCAGTAAAGTAAATTTTCCCCTCAGCTTTCATTACAAGTCCAGTCTAATGATTATGCAAATCTTTGACCTGTAGCAAACCACCTTAATAATGTTGATCTTAAGCCATCATTTTAACTGATTGTGGGTCAAAGGAAGTCGCACAGTCAGGTTCAGGCAAATATAAAACATAATTAAACTTGCCTATCTTTCAATTACCCTTTCACACACTCATATACCAATGGTGGGGAGCCACCATGCAAAGTGTTGGCCTGAGGAGCAGTGATAATTTAGGTTGCAGTCTTGCCCAATGTAACTTTGGAACAACAATATACCATTAACCCTGCCATTAGTGAACGGCCCTATCTTCCTCCAGTCAGGTAATAAATTTTATATTGACTGAAGAATAAACTTACAGTTAAAATGTTATCATTTTTCTTTTTACACACACCCTTCTCAGTTTACACCAACATGGAACACAGATACAGTCGGGGACCATGTGAGGTTTACAATTGGTTGTGATCTATAAACTCACCATTATATTAAACCGAATCACCCATAATGCTGCTTGAAATTAGGATTGATTAGAAAAAGTAATTCATTTGCAACAAGTCCTTGTTGGTTCATTGCTTCCAGGTGTAGATTAGCTGTCACCTCTCTGCATGCACGCATGTGTATCCTTGTCTGTCTTCACGAGATAAGCACAACATTGGTATGCTAATATGAAGTAATAGTTCTATAATGAGCTGCATTTAATTAAGTGAACAAAAGTAGAATATCTGCCCAATGACAAGAAAGAATTCTGATGAATTCATGCATGATTGTGGGATGATGTTGGAGAATAGTTAATTTCCTATTTCCAACTATTAAAATAGGACCAAAAATTATATGAACTACTTGTAAGAATTCATTCAAGATTTGAAATAGAAACGTAAAAGTGGCCAGTTGTGTGTTTCTGATTGCTCGGTCAGTTGTGGCAGGCAAAGGTATCTATCAGAGTGGCATTTCTGCTGCTGAGCAGCACCAATCATGTGGAGGCTCCTCCAGGTTCTCATCAGAGTGTCAGCTTTGTAATTCACCCTGGAAATCCCTGCTATATTTGATGAGCGCTGGTCCAAATTAAGACGCCCATCAGCAGCTCCCCAGAAAAGATGAGGCTGGAATGACGGATGGTTGGCATGACTAGTGATGAAAGGTCGGACATTGTAACAAACAGTGGCTTGTTTACACTGAATATTACTTTGCAGGTCTTTTGAAATTGCAGCAGTGTTTGACAGAGAGAGGATGATAAATGCTCGAGGGCTCTTCTTATGTTTGTGAGAGATAATTGAAACATATAGACAATTCTTGAAACAAAAGTAATCTAATATCACAAATTCGATAAAGCGCACTTTCAAAGGAAATAATGTGTTTCGTCGTTGGAACCTGTTGAGTCTTACAGTGGTTGCTTTATGCGGAAATGATGTCAATGACTCTTTCTCAAAGTTAACACTATTAAAATGTAAGCAACTCACAGGATTTCATAAGTAGGTAGCTCAGAAGAGATTATGTACTTTTATGGCATAAAAACTAATAGTTAAATTTTTATTCTAAGTCAAATAGCTACAAGATATTTTGATTAACATGCACTTAAGGTCTTGGCATGAATGTCATATGAAAGGCTTTAATCTCAGTGCAAATAAACCTCATGGACTATATGGACTATAGCTACATGGATGTGGTTTGAAAATGTGAGTTAAGAGTATTTCAAGTGTATAAAGACCTGCACAGACTGCAAAAGAAAAGGCATCTGCTTATTTAAGATTATGTCCACTGGTGCCTAATTGTGATGCCGTTTTACTTCGATGTCATTAAAATTGCACAAAGGGCATAATGACCGTTTTGTTTGCATTTGCATCATAAAATATCAGCTCTATGCCCACATATGAAAATGGCCTTTTTCATATTTGTGCTGTTCAGACTGTAATTAAAATATCTGATGTGGTTCATATATGGGCTCAAGAATTAAACCTGAGCCAGTTTTGGCTGGAATGTGAACACAGATTTACTTTGCATACACGCACAACCATTATTAGGCATTAATTAAGTATAAAATGCAGTCTCTGAATACATAAAAAATAAGTTTGCAGGTACAGACAAAATAGATTTTTTTTAAAGCCTGTACAAAGATGTGTATCTGTAAAATAGTAGTCTGAGGGTTTAAATCCCAGTCAATAATTCCTTGTGACTGGCTTGCCTAACAAGCTTTTACAGTTTTCAATATTGCATTTCTTTCTTTCTCCATGTTGTAGTGCTGCTGGCAAGAGGGTTTTGAAGTGAAGGAAAATTACCATGGTAACAACTCTCAGTGCACCTGTTATGTAGTTATGTGTCTATGAATAATACCCAATTTGCCAATACCCACTTGTTGATTATTGGGAGAAAAAAGATAACAACATAAAAAGTATTGCTGGCAGTCGACGGTTGGCCTGAGCCCACAGTGAACATGCTGCTGTCGAGTTCCCCCTGTGGGGCAATGTTACGATAGTGGGGCTTCAGTGTTTCATCAACAAGTCTAATGTTGGACTGTTCATATTTTTTCATGGGAAATGATGAGCAAGAAGGAGTGCTAACTTAACTTTGATTTTTACAACATCGTCTTGGCTCCCGTCCTAGAATGTGACTGGTCTTTGGATAATGTAGCCATCATCGTCACAGAAAGAGGGAAAACACTGTCAGACAAATTGCACAAAGCAATAAGAAGGAAATATTAATTTGTACTCTGAGCAGTAGAAAGAGAGATAAAGTAGGTAGGATGAAAAAAAAAAGGGACGGACAGACTCTGGCTAACATGCCACTCTAAGATATTGTAATTGCACTTGTCTTGTGAAGTGGTACACTATTTTCTACCTGCGCTGTGAGGTTTGAAGTGGGGAAAAAAAAAGAAAGAAAAAAGTTCTGGAGGAGAACTGCTGCCAGTACAAACAAGAGCCATGCATTTTAATGCATAAAAACAAGACTATTATGATTTGAGAATATACCAAATATCTCATAGTTTTCAATTTGGAGATGAAGCTACACTTAGTTGATCTCATGCCAACAGTCACCTTTGATGCAATGTTGTTTTTCATAAGATAAATACAAAAAACTGGGAAGAAAATAATTTGCTGTTGTAGTAAAACTTCAAATGCATGGTTTTCTTTCTAAAATGCACTTTTTAGCTGTTACACTTTATAGTTAGGAACTTAAATTTATTGCATATCTGCAAATAGTCTCTGTTAAATTAGAAATAAATCCAGCTTGTAAAAGAGGAGTTTTCACAATATTATTAAGAGCAATTTTTTTTTTTCTTGCTTGGAAAAGACCTCTGACCCTCACACTTTTCTATGGAACTAAGAAGGAATTACTTTGATCACCACTATTTAGATGGCTATAAAACTGATATTTCACATAGAAAAAATAAAATCCACCCTTACAGCTGTCTCACGCTGACATGCCAGTGACTGGAACCTTCACAGATGACCAGAGGCACACAAATTTTTGGATGCAACGTACCACTTCTGATGTCTTCCTCAGTAAACTTTGCCCACATTGGAACACAGAGCAAACACATTTACACCACACTGTGCATTTCGCTGTAAGTTTTTGCCCTTCATTAAACATTTCTAATGACGCTTGGCCATATTGCTGTCCCACAGGGTAATCAAACACATGGTTGTTCTCACTGTGAAGCCTGTGCGGTCAGTTACACTCCTAACCACCTCTTGAAGCTGTTTGATTGAAAGTGCCTGCTGAATTTTTTTTCTTCAGAGCTCGCCACTGGTGATCTGGTCACACAAAATGCATATTAATGCCAGGGGTAAACAAGGTCCTAGTTTCACGAGAGCAAGTAGGTGGATATCAGCAATCAGCAGGATGTGATTAGCACTCAGGACCAATGCTGAACATGAGCTTTTCTTTTTAGTTTCAATGCAAAATGGCTTCTTGCCTATGTCAATAGACAGTCTATGAGGCAATTTCACCTTAAGGCTGAGGGTCACATCATAAATATGATCTTAATTTAAAGACACCAACAGTGACAATAATACAGAAACACTTTCCATTTGGAATGCACGAGCACAGTGACACTGTCAAATAAACCAAAATACCTTAACATTTCAATGGGTGTTGAGATGAAATATATCGAATCCCATTGCACTCAAGTGTCAGGCCTGAACCGCGCTCATTCACGCTATGCAAGTAAGTAGGTGGATAAATATGTGGTGCATCACATTTTTATGCATTAAAATATGTAATTTGGAACTTAGCCATGGTCCTCAAAACACCTCCAAAAACGCTGTTGGCATTACTTCACAAAGCCAACCTCTGCTTGTTCCAAACATCAGTCATTATGGTCACATGTGTTCAGTTATCTGGGAAATGTAAAGTGCTTGGCCAAATGACTGCTGTTTTTTTCTGGGAAGACAAAGATTCCTTGCCTTACATGCTAATCAAACGACACACAGCCGCAGGACCTGCCAGCGTCTTTGACCACACAGATTTCACAGTTCTTGGGTGAACGACTTCAGTGGCGGCCCGGTGATTGAAAAGGCTTTGTAAATCCCTTCAAAACCCCCCACTGGTACCAGACAGGTCTGTGCCAGCTCCGCGAGGAGTGTAACAG